>NC_083506.1:3077803-3380833 GCF_032362555.1 Amyelois transitella | reverse complement strand
GACTGACATCTGCATTTAAATATTGTGAACGATATACAGGAAAAGAAATGTTGACAGTTATATAGGACTGACTGACTGATATATCGATATCATCGCTTGGTTTAGATATTTGAAATTTGTCATCTAGGTTCCCTTTGTTTTAGAGGTGCACTAAGAGAGGTTTCCCTGAATTTCCGTGGGAATGAAATATTTTTGTTTCACGCTGGCAAATACGCGGTCGTAAGATATGAGGCATGGCATTTTAAGTAAGTCAAGTTAAGCTATATTTGAAGTTATTTTAATTTTGAAGATTGAAATATTAGGTTCTTATTATGAGAGAGAAAGAGAGGTTATTCTTCTGAATATTCAACAACGTTAAGGTATTTGGTACAAAGTCGTGATTTTACGCAACTTTTGAATGTTGATACTTACCTATAAGTTGTTATTTTTGCATTCAATCTCTCACAAGTAAGCTTTCAGAGGTAGAATAAGGTCCATATCGTTTAATGCGACCTACGTCAGGAGGTGGGGTTATATTACATTATAACGGAAGTTTTTAAAGAAATTCTGATTTCAAACCATATAATTTCTTAGAACAAAGGCGATGATCATTTAAAATAAACAAAAACTATTTATTTTTTTACCGCGGTCTAAAAAAATCGCCAAATTCATGCTGGCACAAAATAAAAAAGAATATACGGTCTCTAAAAAAAATAACAACAGTATGAAGACCAATGTGAAATATTCAAACTGATTTCTTACAACGTTAGATCAAATTTACTGATAAGTAACATACGAATAAATCTTTATTTCATTGTAACGATTACGATAGCAGTTACTATGTTACATTGCGTAAAATAGATCTAGCACATATCAACTATCTGGTCTAAATCTGCGTTTCTATGGGTATCTGCGAGGGCGTTTCCGATCCTATTGCACATTACACACGGCTGATTGACGTGACATTTTGTGATAATAGAGATAAAGTCAGAAAGGGCATTGTATGTTCATATGTTTTGTATTTTGTGCCCTAAATTAGCTTTGTTTGGGCAGTAAAGTTACATATAAACCTATATACATTTATATATTATAAGACGAAGTTGCTGAGATCATTTAACCTAAGACAAAGTAAATATTTATGTTATAATTTGAAAAAGATATGTCTGAACCTAACTCACTGTATTACCATGGACCAATGGCTGAATATTCTCGTTTCCTCACGACATTCCTTCATGGGATAAGTCGGCTATTATTGCAAGAGATTATTATTTTTTTGTAAACTGTAAATTTTTAGGTAAATAAGATATTATGCTTATGGTGCAATAAACAGTTTTATCTATCTATGTTTTGATAAACATTTTTCCTCTTTGTAAAACCAAAGGTTATAGGTAAAAATCAAATTGATATTGGAACATTTCTCCAAAAAGAGTCTGCAGTGCAATCAGATCTGTGCAGTGTAGTGGACTTTTGAACGACTATGCTTTTTGAGTGAAATATCTTGCCACCAATGCTCTTGAACTGTTTAAAACTCACTGAATTATTTTCAAAATACCCCCATGGACAATCAGAATAGCCGTGTTTTGAGGGGGAAAATAATCGAAATATTTTGATTTCAAAATAAAAGAAGACTATATAAATATTTACAATGCAAAGTAACAATTATTTGATGACAAATGTCATAGAATCTTAATGAGTTATATTTAAAATAATTCTCGATAGAAAGCTATCACTGTATGTGATTCCGTATTAAAAGTTTTCACTTCATTTCTCATCATAACAAACGTGACTTGCCTAGATTAATTTAAAACTTGTTTATTATGCCACTAACAAAAGCTAAAATATTATAACATCTTTAACTCTAGCTAGTACTTACACATTCAAGCAGCATTATAATGTATTAATTTCTATTAGACAAAGCTTGTACCGGAATTAAATTATACGGTAAAAGGTACTTTACGCAAGCGCCATACGTAACTAAAGCAAACTGATCTGCTCGTAGGAATTGTAGCGAGCTTTTAAGGCTTATTGTGCGGCTTAAAGCTTGGCTTACAACCGGTGGAAGTTATAAGCGGATTAGTGTATGTCGATTGGTACACCTGAGCGTGCAAAAGGTTTTTTTTTTCATTTTAAGCGTGGTCATGACAGTAATGAGAATTTTCAGTGACATACATTTACAATCTGTATAATATATTTATGATAAATGGTACACACTTTTTTTTTCTTAGTTGCCAGGCTGGCATCGTCCTCGGAGCTTCATCGGCTTGAAGCAATATAACTCGTATTTTTATTTATATAATACAAATGTTTCATTGACAATTTCAGGAAATCCTTTGGTAAAAAAATAACACATGGAATCTACACACTAAATTTCTTGATCTAGCAGTTTAACTGTACTTTAATATAAGTCAGTCAGTTAATCAATTAATTACTTTTTAAAATATATTTGTATTACGAGTTATCCTTATCCAAGTATCTAGTAATTCTTGCACCACATCCAGGCACCGGCGCGTGCGTATGCAACTAACCACAGATTTATCTCTACATCACATAACAGCACTACAAAGTAGTAACTTGCTACAACGAATGGCTAACTTACCTTCACACGGAACTTTGAATTCCTGCCAATTGGCTAAGATATACTATTTTATCTAGGGCATATAAATTCTCGTTAATTTATACTGTTGGAATTTTATGGCAGCATGAAGTCTGCACGGAATTTTATTTACTAAGTTGCTATGAAAATAAATCCTTTAGTCTAGGTCGGTGTTTACAATTTGTTTTACAAAAAAGAAATAGATATATGATTCAGGCGATTATTAGGCGATTGGCTATAAGAACTCTCTAGAATGAGAGGTGAATAATAACAAAACTTAAGGGTTATTAAATACATTTTGGTGGGAGACAAGAAAGAATTGAAGGTAAACATGAGAGCAGTTCATATACAAGCCGAATCGGCTCGTTTAACGGGATGGTTAATAGAGAACCATGGGTGGTAGTGAGATAATTATTAGCTACAAGAAAACTTTTTTAATGAAAATATTTATGTTCTTATTTTTAAAAATCGTCTTTACTTATATATGCCGTGTGGTTCCCGGCACTATTACAAAAAAGAATAGGACCACTCCATCTCTTTCCCATGGATGTCGTAAAAGGCGACTAAGGGATAGGCTTATAAACTTAGGATTCCTCTTTTAGGCGATGGGCTAGCAACCTGTCACTATTTGAATCTCGGTTCTATCATTAAGCCAAATAGCTGAACGTGGCCATTCAGTCTTTTCAAGACTGTTGGCTCTGTCTACCCCGCAAGGGATATAGACGTGATCATATGTATGTATGTATGTATGTCTTTACTTAAAATCATGAAACAAGAAAATACGCGCCAGCTGGGATCACTATTCGGTTTCATGATTTTATACATTGTATTTTTCATGTAGTTGATATTCCTTGAAGCTTGTGTGCAAGCATTGATATCAATTAATTATGTTATGCACATTTATGAACGCTGCTTTGTGGCAACATACTTTAATATACCTAATTGTACAAACATTACGATATTATGCAAAATGCGAGTACTCTATAAACGGCATAACTTACAAAGTCATGTGGAAAATTATGGTACATATTACAACATTGGTTATGAAACTATTGTTTGCGGAAGCTATACAAAGTGCCTGTTTTTAAGTGGTTAAATAAACTCATCATTATCCTAATATTCATACATGTGATAACGTCACTATCCCTTACGCGGTAGACAGAGCAAACAGTCTCGCAAATATTGGAAGGCTTCTTTGAGCTGTATGGCTATATGATGAAATTGAGATTCAAATCATCGCTTGAAAGAAGAATTTCAAGTTTATAACCTCTCCACCTCAGACCACGAAAGCGTGTAGACGTGCGAACCCCAAATTAATTAATTTTAAGTATTTCCCAAAAATTGCAAGTAATTAAATCCAACAAATACCAGGCGTGCATAAATGCAAGCGACCTTACGCAGCAAAGCAGACAAGGACAGCAACAGGCGACAACGACAAGTTCACAAGCCACATCGCGGACAACGCGCGTGAGTCATTTCCATCTTATCAACCGTAGCGCTTGCCGTAACCCATAAGCGAAAGCGATTAGCGGAAGGGACAGTACAATATGCCAAATCTAGCACGATCGCCACCGTTGAATAAGTCTCTTAGTATGTCTGAACCGGATGTAAATAGGGTGGTTGCATCTGGCTCCCTGATGGAGGACCACACACTGGAACATATCACACAAAGGGACAACAAGCGCCGTAGAATTACCGAGGACAAATTAGAAACAGAACGTTCCGACTTTCGAGCATTAATACGGGAGGAACTTCGGGATCTTTTGTGTACTATGCAAACACAACAAAACAAGCGACTAGATAATATAGAAAAACGCATTAACGAAATAAAAAATCAAAACGAACTGACACATAAAAATAATCTCGAGATCGAGAAGTCCATCGAATTTGTGACAGCTAAATTGGTTGAATTGCAATCGACAATAAACCACCTAGAAACTGAGCGTAAGGTAATTGCAACCCAAATAGGTAATATAAGTGATAAATGCGATACGTTAGAGAGACTGGCGCGCAAAACTAGCATCCAGATCAGAAACGTCCCGAAACAGAAAGGCGAAACCAAGAGCCAGCTGATTGATATGATCAAAATGCTATCTACGCACTTAGAGATTGACTTAGAACCTTTGGCATTGAGAGACATTCATCGCATGCCTACAAAACCAGATCAGGCAAACTCTGTCATTGTAGCTGAATTCACATCAACTCTTCGTAAAGATAACTTCCTGACTGCAGCCAGATCTCATAAATTTAATACGGCCAAGTACAAAACGGAACAGCTGAACTCATCACACCTGGGCCTGGAAGGTCCCAAATCAGATATTTACCTGTCAGAGCATCTCACCATCCAGGCATCGAGATTGTTCTATCTTGCAAGAGATTTTCGCAAAACAATGGGTTATGCCTACTGCTGGACATCGAACGGCTTAGTGTACTTGCGGAAAAGACAAGGCGATCCTTACATATTGGTTAAAAGTGAGGCACAACTACAACAACTGAAGAACAAGTGACTAGTCAAGGGTATACGCAAATATATCTCTTCTATTGTAATTGTTCACTACACAAATCTATTCACTCCAATCAACAACACACATAGTATTTACACGATCACACCTATATCTAACACTAACAAACACATGAATAAAACTAGCACAGAACTCAAACTCAAACAAACAAAAGTCACCACCACATTCCACTCAATTAACACATTCACACCAGTGTACACTAATCTACCAACAAACAGCACCACACAAGTACCACTTCTCCAAATAGATACTGTCACAAAGCATTATATCAGCCGTAAAACGAACCGAAAACTCTTCTCTTGCGATTGCATGACCCAGTATTTTTCTTTAGAACCGTCTATCATTAAATATTGCTTAAATGAATAGTCAAGACCGTCGAGTATTCGAGGAAATGGATTCAATTTGTTCCCCCTCTTGTACACTTGTAGAAGACCTTAATGATATAGCATCGAATCCTAACATAAAAAGCGTATATAACCTGAATATTGTTACTATGAACATTCGAAGTATCAACAAGAATTTGGATTCATTCCTGATTTATCTCTCTAGATTAAAAATTAAAATCCACATTTTAGTCCTTACCGAATGTTGGTGTGGGGAAGATTCTGTTCCTCCCACCATTGATAACTACTCTCTCTACCACACAAAAAAGACCTACAACCAAAATGATGGTGTAATTATCTACATTAGTGACGATATTTCAGCTACCGTCCAGGAAATCGACCTTAATGAAGCCAACTGTCTCGCCGCCAAAATTGGTAACCTCACTGTTTTGGGTATTTACCGTCCGGACGCCTTCAAAGATCCAAGTAACTTCCTCGATTCTTTGGACACCATTCTACAGTCTAATGTGTCTCGTAATATGGTCCTTACGGGTGACATTAATATAGATACACTAAAAACTAAAAACTCCCATACTGCAGAGTATCTTGAAATCTTAGGCTCGCATGGATTGCAAAATATCATTGTCATCGCTACTCATGGTCTCACTTGCTTAGACCATTTTATGTGCAAATTGGAATGGCAATCCCATAGCTATGTACTCCATTCCGATATTACGGACCACTTCCCACTCTTACTATCAATTACCACCAAAGTTGTGCAAAACCATGCTACTGCCCCCCTTACTAGAACACAAATTGATTTTAAATCCGTAAAAAAATCTATTGAAACACATAACTGGAACGCGTTTTTAGCAATCGAAGATCCAAATCAATCTGCTGAAGTCCTTATCGATACGCTCCAACACTTTATAGTCAATAACACGACCACTCTTACTTTTACAAAAAGGAAAAGACCTATTAAGCCCTGGATCACAGTTGGCATTGTTAAATGTTTTCAGAAGAGAAACAAGTTGCATCTTCTAACTAAAAAGAACCCTGACGACGTTAAGCTAAAAGAAACTTACATACAATATCGTAATATTTGTAACGAAACCTGTAAAAATTTAAAAATAAATTATTACAAACAAAAATTTGGCCAGAATTACAGAAATAGTAAAGGAACATGGGACACGGTTAAGGAACTGTGCAATATCCAAAATAAACAATCACAAGCTTCTTCATTGCTTAATCTCTCACCATCACCAGAACAGTCCCTTGATCAAGTGAACACTTTCTTCACATCTATTGGTAAAGAGCTTGCAACAGAAATCCTAGCTAAACTAAACACTAGTGAAGAGCAACTAATAAAGAACACGCCGTCTAGTGAAAATGTTGACTCAATATGCATATACCCCACGGACTCTATGGAAATAGACAAAATTATACTTAATCTTAGAACCAAAAGTGCACCTGGTATAGACCGAATTACTAACACCATTCTAAAAAACTCCCATGCTACCTTATGTTCAATGATAGCCCACCTTTGTAACCTCAGTATCACTGCCGGCCTTTTTCCAGCCATCTTCAAAAACGCCGTAGTTGTTCCTATTTATAAGGGTGGAGGTGAGGAAGCTGTGTCAAATTATCGCCCAATCTCATTACTAAGCTCAATAAGCAAGATTATTGAGAAGGTTATTAATATCCGTCTAACAAGTTTTTTGGAAAAAAAGCAACTATTAGCCGCTAACCAATATGGATTCCGATCGGGTAGGAACACAGAAGACGCAGTCGAAAATCTATCACAAATAGTCTCTCAGGCTCTTGATAGTGGTAAAAGATGCTTGGCTGTCTTCCTAGACCTTAAAAAGGCATTTGACACTGTGTCCATCCCTCTACTTTTGCTTAGACTGGAGAACCTAGGCATCCGGGGCACTGCCCTTGACTGGTTTCGTGACTACTTATCAAACAGAAGCCAAGTTGTTAAAGTGTCTAATGTACTTAGCTCCAGTCTTCCTATAACTTACGGCATACCGCAGGGTAGCACACTAGGTCCTAGTCTCTTCCTGGCATATGTCAATAGTTTGTGTAAATTAAAGATCCACGGAGGCAGTTTATTAGCGTTCGCCGACGACACTGCACTTGTTTTTTGGGGCAAATCGTGGTCGGAGGCCAAAATTGTAGCAGAAACTGGACTGAGGACTGTCATGAAATGGCTTGATTATAGTCTTCTCACTATAAACGTCCCAAAAACTAAATACATTTGTTTTAAAATTTCAAACGCCACAAAAGAACCAACGGACTTTGTCATTAAGGCTCACTCACCATATTCCTGTTCTGAAAACACCAAATCTGAGTTACCTTGCCGCTGTGCTCATCTTGTCCAGACAGAAACCCATAAATACCTGGGAATAACAATAGACGAGAACCTTAATTGGGAACCGCACATCTCCGCACTATCTAAACGAGTCCGCAAACTCATGCACATTTTTAAAAACCTTCGTGATGCCGCGGATCCCAGCCTCATTACGAAAATATTCCTTGCGCTAGGTCAATCCATCCTAACATATTGCATTCCCGTATGGGGCGGTGCTGCGGCTACACACATTCTTGAGCTAGAGAGAGCGCAGCGGGCCGTTATAAAAGTTATGATGAGGAAACCGAGACTGTATCCAACGAAGGCATTGTATCAAGAAGCAAACCTTCTCACGGTCAGACAACTTTTTATTTTGCACTCGGTCCTTCGTTATCATAAAACAATTGACCCTTCTCTTACACCAAAACATATACGAAGATTTCGCACTCAAGTACCTACCGTTAAGACAGTTTTTGCGCGACGGCAACTACACTACACTGGACCGTTTTTGTATAGGTACTTCAACGACATATACCAAATTATCAATCTGAATAGAACGAGTCTAAAAGGAAAAATAACTAACAACCTAAAGTCTTTCGGGTACGATGCAACCGAGGATATTCTAAAAGTTGTATCATAAATCATTCACACTTATTCCAACACACACACACACACACACACACACACACACACACACACACACACACACACACACACACACACACACAGACACGGTCGCACGGGCGCGCGCACACGCACACACACTCATTCCTATTACTTATTAGGTACTTTGTAACTATAACTCGTGTTGTATTACGTCAGAACGCCAGTGACTTGTACCACACCTCAAGTAGTTGTTTACGAATACATGCTCGTGGTGCGTAGTGCGATCACTGAGCCTTTCACGCTTACCCTCCAAATTGAAAAAATGAACAATCTCGTATCTTTTAATATTTTGAGATAGCAGTCACATTTAAACTAGTCGTTTCTGGCCATTGAGTGTGACTTCTGTTTGAAGTTCATCATTGTGAATGTAAAACCAAAATTAATGTGCTTAGTTTTTAAATTATATTAGACCACTAATATGAGGTGGAGGGCTGATAACCTGAGATACAGGAACCATCCTAGTTCAGGTATCAGCCCACCATAATCTATCTGTACCTTTGTTTTCTGCATTGCAATTTATGTATATTGTTTTTTGGTGAGAAATAAAACATTTATTTATTTATTTATTATTAACCTTCCTTAGTCGCCTTTACAACATTCAAGGAAAAGAGATGGAGTGGTCCTGTTCTAAAGTGCCGGACACCACACGGACTATCATTACCTATAATTTTTTACTATATATAAATATTATAAAAGCTTCGTAACAATTTGTTAGAGGTTACAGAATAAAGAAAATAAAGTAAGATTATATTAATTAAATATATATTTTTATCAAATTAAATAATTTTACTTGAAGCAGAATAATTAATAGTTCTAAACAAGAGGTTACTACGAATCATAATTGCAAGTCGTATAAAGTTTTATGACAAGGTACATATAATCTAATCAACGAACCAAACTTTATACTACAATACAACGTATTATTAAATGCTGTAACGTTATAAAATATTAACCGCCATCAATTTAACTATGATTACGTAACTAACTGCTGACAACCTTGGTGATGTTATTTCAAACATAGTTAAACAAATTATTTATTTTAACACTTGTCGATGCCCGTGGTTTTATCAATATAACGTCTTAAAAAAGTACGATTTTTTTTTAAATATTATTCATTCTCTTATGTCATGTCTATGTGCACGTGTTGGTTGATATCTTCGTTTTTTTATAGAAATAATTCATGAAAATAGTGGTAAATTCTGTCCCTGTGTAGGCAACCTTCTTATACGCCATAGCAACGGTTGCCATAGGTAGTTTTGTTAGTTAGGTAAAAATGTCAGAGATAGTCACAAAGTTAGTTATTCCTACAGAGGATAGAAGGAGAAAAGGGGAGAGAAATAATCAGTTTAAAATTACGAGTATTATATTATTGAAAATAAAATAAAATATTTGACAGTAACAATTATATCTCTGACTTGTTATGAATCGTATAAGAAGGTTGCCTACACCTGTATTAATGTAAATGTAATTTAAATACATAATCTGAATAGTGAGATTCACCTTAATAAAAAAAAAATGTTGTGACTTTTTACGAGAATAAGTCTCGATTAAAGCCAAAAAGCTGAACGTGGCCTATCAGTCTTTTCAAGGCTATCGGCTTTGTCAACCCCGTAAAGGATATAGATGTGATTGTATGTTTGTATGTATAAGTTTCGACAAGTTATAACTCAGTAAAAGGTATATTTTTTTAACAAAGAAAGAAATATATATTTAGTCTATGTTCGTACTTTTGCTATTGATTTTAAAAGAATATAAAATATTAATTTTCTTAGATATAGGATAATTATAACATTCAATAAAACACGAACTCGTTAAAGGAAAGTTTTAAATTTAATTTTAATTGAGAACGCGTTGAAATCTTTTGTTCAGTTCCAAGCATTTCCAAGTAATGTTTAATATTTTCGGAACTAATAATTTATGATTTGTTATGCTTACGGTCACGAAACGAAATATTTAATGCAAGTTATGATCATGATATTAAAGATCGGGATCATACAGTTACATACATACATACATACATAAAATCACGCCTCTTTCCCGGAGGGGTAGGCAGAGACTACCTCTTTCCACTTGCCACGATCTCTGCATACTTCTTTCGCTTCGTCCACATTCATAACTCTCTTCATACAAGCTCGGCGGTTTCGGGTACTTTTGACCTGACCCTTTACCAGGACGTCCTTAATTTGATCAAGATACGTTCGTCTAGGTCTTCCCACTCCGACCTTTCCCTCCACACTCTCCTTGTATATCTGCTTAGTCAACCTGCTTTCATTCATCCTCTCCACATGACCGAACCATCTTAACATACCCTTTTCTATTCCTGTAACTACATCTTCTTTCACATCACAACATTCCCTTATCACGCTGTTCCTTATCCTGTCACTCAATTTCACATAGGAATTTCATTCATTTTTTCTTTCATAATTTATCATACAGTTTGTGCACACAAATGTGAAAATAACATTTTACTAGCATATTATTTCAGTATTATTAAGTTGTTAGGTATCAGTGAAAAATAATAATTAAATTACTATTTTTGAATGTCAATTTATTATGTTTTTCATAACTAACCATATTTAGATAAAATAATTAAAAACTAACTAAAACAGAATAAGAAAGATAAAATATACGAAATCAATAAACGAAAAAGTGGTGCTCTTGCGGCATGGTGCCAAGAACTCCGGCTGCATTTGTGAATTAAATGAGGATTTTTTATTTGTTTCAGGTATGGAAAAAAAAATCACCCTTAACGGCAATTAGTTGTCACCTGCTTCACCAACGTTCTTTTTTCCATTCCCGTAAGAGTTTAAAAAATCCTCTCCTTATAATCGCTTATATATTTATATATTATATTACCGCTTATTACCTTTAGCAAAACAGGTCATAAATTTTATGCAACTCCTTTAAAAATCTTATTATAGTAGGTAGTTCAAAATATCGCTCAATCATAACGCGTAGTCATTCCAAGTAGCCTCAGGCTTCACCCAGATTGACCTCGCGTGACCTTGGCTTTCATTCATCAAGATAGAATCACGGGGCGACCCAAATCATGACAGTAATTAGTGTATGCGCTATTTTAGATCAAGGTTAAATTGCATTGTTTTCGTGTTAATGCTTTGACGTGGAGGTCGGAGTTTGATACACATATTTTAAGCATAACATAGGTGTAACTCCTATAGGTGTAATAACATAGGGGTCAAGGCACTTAAGAGTCGCCTATAAGGCTTGATTGTCATACAGTATAGTTTCGCTGTCTTTACCTAAGTTTCCTTGAGAGAAAAGTTTAAGTGTGCATTTTAGTTACGGAACATTTAATATTGGAAATTAATCGTACATACATACATACATGCATAAAACTACGCCCCTTTCCCGGCAGAGACTAAATCTTTTCACTTGTCACTATACCTCCAAACTTTTTTCGCTTCATCCATATTTTTATCTCTCCTCGTGCTAGGTTGGCAGTTTCGGGTACTTTTGACCAAAACGTCTTAAATACGTGATGTAAAAATTCTCATACTTTCTCATTTTTTCTTAAACTGTTATATCCAGTGCCGTGTGGTTCCCGGCACCACTACCGGCACTAAGGGATAGGCTTACAAACTTAGGATGCTTTTTTAAGTCGATGGGCTAGCAACCTGTCACTATTTGCATCACAATTCTATCATTAAGCCAAATAGCTGAACGTGGCCGATCAGTTTTTCCAAGACTGTTGGCTCTCTCTACCCAACAAGGGATATAGAGTGATGTATGATGTATGTTATATCAAAAAAATGAGGGAAAGAAACGGACCCTCCATTAACTGTTTGTCCAAATTCTGGTTTGGATTTTCAAATACGGAACACTAACACCGGTAAAAATATAGTTTTGTAATTATTTAACTAAAGCATGATTCGCACAAATTGGTACCTACATAAAATCAATTAATATTATAATGGCATAACAATTTTAATAGGTCTACACCACGTAAGTACCTACCAGTCATACGAAATGTCACAGTATTTCCGCTGTCACAAACAAGTACATAAAATGTTACCTTGTATTTATCGTTGTTTAAATATTATTTGGATTTTATTAATTTGATGCTGTGATCGATAATTTTGTAGCGACATTTTTTATGTTAATGTATACAATATTTTTGAAGTATATGATTCATGTATATATAAAGAAAATATTTTATTTCTGTAAGTAGAAATAAATTACATACATACAATCATGTCTGCCTCCCTTTCGGGGTAGACAGAGCCAATGGTCTAGAAAATACTGACAGGCCACGCTCAGCTGCTTGGCTATAAATAAATTTAAAAAAGGTTATTGAAACATATCTTTGGAAGTAAATTCCAACATAAAAAAGGTTATAAATAAATATTTGTCTAATTTTCGTCATGTTACTTTTAATTCCGCATTTATACAGGTAATCAAGGATATTGTATGTTTCTTCAACTGATTAGTCTTAATGCGAAAATTGACATTGTGAGTTCCTGTTGCTCACTATTTCCCTATTTCTTTGCATTAGTGAATAATTAATCCGATTAACTTTATCCGTAATACGTATTTTTATTATTTAAGTCGATTTGTTTTATGATATAAAATGGAAGTTAAGAGTTATGGTCAATAATACTGGTACATTTTAAAATAGAAAGGCTATTTTAAAATGTACGAGTACTTTCTGTTCCTTCTTGTGTTGTCACAGAATTCTCCGCATCCATGTTATCTCCTCATAAATAAGGCCAAGTATGAATAATTCAAACGTCTCGGAATGTTTGTGATTTAGTACTGTAAAGTATTCTGCGGATCTTGTTCGGTTATCCAGTGTCATTTTTCATACAAAACGCATGACAAGTCCTGTTATTTCTCGAGAAATATGCGCAAACGCAAACGTTTATTTTCCGGGACAAGATTGTCATTGTTTTTTTTTTAAGTATTTTGTGTAAATATGTATTTACGCATGTGAAACTTTGCGTATTAATACTAAAGGAAATTGTTATGTTACGATATGTTATGGATTTTCATAACTGTTAATTGAAATCTGTATTTTTTAACTGAAAATATTGGTTTTAAGATATAAATGACTTATTTAAAAAAGTCCTTAAAAAGTTACAAATCCAAATCTGTTCTTTCAATTTAATTTTACTACTAAAATGATGAAATCAATTTCTTCTTAGATTTTGCCACTACTTAATTTTAGTTTCAAAAAGCACTTGTTGCTGAAGTATAACATCCTTACTCTGCTTAAAGAATACCTAATCCTTTCAAATATTATCGACAAGTACACCTCTTTAAATTGGTATCATTTGACATTTCCTCTAGTCCAATGAAGCTTTACAATCGGATTCCCGCTGTTCAATTATAGATAACAAACGCATTTCCCTTACATAACTGACCATATTACATAAAATTTAAGAATCCGCACTTTTTGAACGGGCGATATGGTCTATAGAAATGATTGACGCGACATTACAAAAATTGGTAATAGGTCAAAAGGCTCGACTTACGGTCGCGTCGATAATGTACATTGCAGTTTTATTACGTAGTTGGAATACTGTTTTTATTGTGAAACGGCCCTTAATGTGTAAATGATAGCTTTCATTCTAAATGTAGTGTAATTTACCGTTATATACCTAGTTAACTCTTCTTACAACACTAGATTATCCCATAGTTCCGTAAGCTTAAAACGACAATTCACGTGGAATTTTTGGGATTTATTTTCTTAACAACTCTTTCTCTACTTTTTTCAAGGAATCGGTATGTGTGTTTATTAAACAGAAACTAGATAACTTTCGTAAATAAATAGCAATAACACTTTTCACCTCATAACTAAATAGCTCGAAAATCTTTAAAAATATTTATAGGCGATGAAAACTGGACACGAAACGGAACTAGACACTCATTATAGCTGCTATTTAAATACAGAGCTATAAATCATTAATCTACTACAATAAAATTAATTGGCCTTAAATCAATTACCTATTACTGCAGAGCTTACGTACATAACATAACTAATATGAGTTTATAGAAAAACTAACTTACGTCAACCGACCGCAAAGATCATATCTGCTTGTTCAAAACGAAATAAAAAAAAACTGTGAAGTGCAAATTCGTGAGTCGTTGACTGACACTTTGGGTCAACGTGTCACTAAAGGCAAAGTTCTTGGCGGTATCGTAATATGACATAACTTTTTAAATTTTAACGATTTCCTCTTGTTGTCGTACAATTGTTAACTTAAGTAGTTGTTTTGTAATTTTAGAGATAATATAGTATGGAAATTCAACTTTTAACATTATACGCGCAAATTATACCTGTAATTACCTAGTCGTAAATCTTAGGTACTTCCTTTTTAACTGGATATACGCACTGTTAAGGAAACCTTTCCCCTTTTTCCTTCCATATCCATTTCCAAACTCTTGTTTGAGTTACATACGAGTACAACGATAGTGGAACTTTTAAACAGGTCTATGGATTCCCACTTGTTCCCTACATAGTTCTCTCGTTTCCTCAAAACTCATCACTTTTTACACATTCTTTATGGTAATTGGTACTGATAATATTTTTTCTATAACATTTGTCCCATAGAAATTTAAATAATATATAAGGAATAGGCTATAAACTTGGGATTCCTTTTGTAGGCGATGGGCAAGCAACCTGTCACTATTTGAATCTCAATTCTATCGTAAAACCAGAAAACAGAACGTGGCCCTATAGTCTTTTCAAGACTGTGAGCTCTGTCTACCCCGCAAGGGATATAGACGTTACTTCATGTATGTACGTATATAAGTCCTTACATTGTTAGATAACAAATCTTTAATGCCAATAAAATATAGTATGGCCAATATCATAGGTTAAGATGGTATTCAATAACAATAACATTGTTTACTAGTATTTAGACTGACAGACTTTTTGACGTAATCAGAAATTACGTAATTTGTTCAACAATAATGAATCTCACTAGTGATGCGTCTCACGATAGTGTCAACTAAGTTTCAAGATTTTAGAATACTGCAAGAATGATTAAAATAACTAACTTAAAATACTTTTGGTAAATAATATCGAAAATACATATATACATATAATCATGTCTCTATCCCTTGCAGGGTAGACAGAGCCAACAGTCTTCAAAAGACTGAAATGCTGCTGGTTGTTTGTCTTGATGATAGAACTGAAATTCAAATAGAGACAGGTTGCTAGGTCATCGCCTAAAAAGAAAATCCCAAGTATATAGGCCTATCCTTTTATTTTCTATCGGTACCAGGAACCACTCGGAACAATATTGAAAATATGAAACCTTAAATTTCTTTCTAAGTCCAAGTAAGGAAGAAGTATTATACAAATCTGTTTAGAATATCTTTCTTGATAATGTGACAAAATACACTTACATACATTTTTGAACTTTCGTTTAAATATAATTAACTGTACGGAACATTGCCGGCACACGACCAATGTTTTACATAATAATTGAAAGTGATACATTTCACAGTTTTAATCTAGACAAGTCACGTTTGCAGTCTGAACGGCTGATGAATGGTGTGGTTAAATTATTATTAGGTGTAAGTGAAGGCTTTTATTACGGAGCCCAATAATTGCAATAAACTGGAGTATCTTTTACATAAAACTATATTTGAGTTTTCTGAATTTCAGCACAATTGTATTATGTGGTGTTATCCTCGAGTTCATTCTTCATTAAACCCTGGGTCTGCTTATGACCCGAGCGAGTCAAGAGTCGAGTTTGACCACTGGAATCCTTACATGTCTAAAATCCACCAGGCATTCATACTCATATTAATTGTAGATTACACGCCATTCTATTCGTTTAAGTTAATTGTATACTAACGATAAATTTAATAAAAATAATTGAACAACATACAATCTTTGTTATGAGAACGTACACTGAAAGATATTTCAGCCATTTTTACAAAAAGCATAGTTAAAAAAAACTAAATTAAACTATAACAAAAAATAAATAAATAAAGGTAACTGATCATAATGAAAGGGAAGGAGAAGCTGTTTGTTTCATTTTATGTACATTTAGATTAACGACCTAATAAAGTCAGACTTTCTAGAAAGTTACACAATCTAACAGATATTTGTATTGTTTCAGGTATGGCTGGCTATAACAGTATCGAAGGGAGTGGTCTACTAAGGTGTCTTTATAAAGATTTATTTATTTTACTTTAATAACTATTCTTGAATTCATAATAATTAATGCTGATTTAATTTTGATGTGGAATAGGTACCTGAGATAAAGTAACCTTTTACTTTACTGAGCTTTAAAACTACGACATCAACTAGAGAGATACTGCACTCTCTTTTTGCCTAAGAGTGTATTGAGAGAGAGAGAGTGTGTGTATTAATAAATAATCTCATACAGTTTATGCACTCTCCTTTTTATAGCTTATTTTGAGCTATGATTTTACTTGCTGCTCCACTCGAGTAAAATAAAAGATCCTGGTGTTATTTAGGTGAAGTCGATTTCTGTCAATCAAGTCACGATTTAATACAAAATACAATAAAATATTACTTTCTATTTATTTTACAAGAAACAACATTATCAAACAATAGTTCAGGTTTAGTTAGTAGCAATACCAGCTCTTGAACTAAAGTCATAAGTTACGAGCTCACAGCGTTATTTCGGATTCAGTAGTATATGTATATTGCAAATATTTTCCTTATAACATAATAATAGTGGTGTGAAATACTTTAATGGAGATATAAGTACTATTTGAAATGTTATTTTTAATTGGAATATTATAAAAAGAAATATATACCTCTTTTCTGGAGACTATTTATACCATCCGTGACAAAGATACTCGAACGAGTAAGTCAGTCTTTTACATAAAGCGAATTTCGTCTGACCTCGGCAATCTTGTAGGAGAACCTAATCCATAATTGATCAAGGTGCATATCTAGTTGTCTGGATTTATCAGGTTTTCGCACGAAGTATCTCACCGTGAGAGCGTTTTTAAGTCGCATAACTTAACGTGACCATAAAGTTCATACGTTGACTAGCAAATTGCATTAAATAAAGAACCTAATGCAACTCTTTCTTATGATAGGTTAAAAACACTTCTTCTTTTAGGTGTGATAAAAAAGGTGTGGCCTATAAGTCTTTGTGAGACTGTTGGCTCTGTCTACCGTAAGGGATGAACACGTAATTATATGTATGCATTTATGTACTTACCTAATGCATTTTAAGGTGTGGTAAAACCAAGCCACCCACTTATAACTTGCGCCATACGAATAAATCGGTGGGTCTAACAATCGTTCGGTTGCGATAGTCACGACCACGATTCGGTCGTATGTCGTCGGGAATCGAACCGCAAGTCGCGCCCACTTGTCCAGTTATATTGCGAAACGTACTGTAAGCGGTAGAGTACCTGTTTATTGTAAATACAACAGTTTGAATAGACTATTATTATTGGGATAATAATTGTTGTTTAGCTCTGAGTTACAGAATGATATTAAGCGAGAATAATTGTTATGGAAAATAATTGTGCATAGTGTCAAAGATAATTATAGTATCGGAAAAGTATTAAGATTACGTTCCGTTCCCTTTGAGACACATTGTAAAAATGATTCAAAGCTTCACACAACTTTATTGAAACACATACATATAATCACATCTTAATTGACAATCTTGAAAATACTGAAAAACTACGTTCGGCTTAAGATGAAATTAAGATGCAAATAGTGACAGGTTGCTAGCCCATCGCCTACAAAGAGAATCCCAAGGTTTTTATATATTTAATTAGCCTTTAACATAATTAGACATTTGGATCATAAGGACCATATCAAACACCTAGATTTAATGATAGCCCCACATGAGGCAACAATGCCTGTCTAGTGGAAAGACCACCTTTCTGCAATGTTAATCGATACATCCTGTGGCAATGTAATGTCTTACACCTGATGTACACACATCATAATTGCGCCTCCCATGAAACGAATTGCGACTTTGAAGGCTGAATCCCGCGGTACATTACAACACCTAATAATTTCCCATACAGTTACCAAACGGTCAATGAACAATACAAGTGCAATCACCAAATCACAGTTTAATAGTATTATCGTCGGTGGCAATTGTGACGTCACATGGTGTGATGTTTTACTTTATCTTTCAAGATCTAAGGATAGTGCTGTGTGGTTTCTGGCACATAAATATCGTAAAAAGCGACTAAGATTAGCAAATTCCTCTTATATGCGATAGGCTCGCAATCTGTTACATTTGAATCTCAATTCTTTCATAAAGCCATAAATGTGGTCATTCAGTCTTTACAAGACTGTTGGCTCTATCTACCCCGCAAGGGATATAGACGTTACTATATGTATATAACTTCGCGAATCATGGTATTAAAAGTACTACAGCATAACATACAAGCTCAATAAATAATAATAATATCTAGATAAAGGTCTAATCTTATATACCTGTGCCCTAACCTAAACCTGATTTCGTCTGTGGTTATTATATTTTCAAGTTATTCTCGCTGTGACAAATGTGTAGGGACCTTTATTAAAGATTTTAATTGACAATGATTGACAAACATAAATTTATTTTATTGACCGACTTACCTTGTAATTGTAGGTCCATTTTATACTCGTACTGGTGGTCATTTAAAACCGATTAAACTTGATAAATATGGTATAGATATAAAAGTTTAAAGGATTATGGCTAAAGACGTACTCACAGAGGAGACACCAGGGATCTCATATCTAGAGGAGTGAGGCTGTGAGCGGGGCTCTCATTAGAAAGAACAAGAAAGTGAAAGTTTGTATTATTTGTAAGAGACATTAGTTGCTAGCTTGTTTTTTAAAATAACATAAAAAACAGAAAAATATATGATATGCTTACATACTTGAGATTTTTCTTTTAGGAAATGGGCTAGCAACCTGTCACAATTTGAATCTCAATTCTATCATTCAGCGAAACAGCTAAACGTATGTATGCAGAGAAATATTGTCAACCTTTTTAATTTAAAAGCAAAGAAATGATTGATTGAATTCATTAATTACGAGCAATGACTGACCTTCACATTTCATGTGAAATCACTTACAGGACACACTCGTCTTGTCATTAAGTTTATTACACCTATGTTACAGCACGGAAATTGTAAAGTATAAAGGTCACATGCAAACATTAAGAGTACATATATGAAAAGCCCACTACTTACATAGCATATTTTTTTAATAATTGTCTTTACAAGCGTGCTAATTGGCTTTATAATTTTTCCTTGTTACTTTTGTAGCTTTTTATTTGAAATTTGAGTACGTTCGACATCACTCGGCCTGATGGTAAAAAATGAAGACTATGATTCACGTAAGCATAAATAATATATATTCACTAAAAAACTTACTCCACTTACGATACTACCTTGAAATTTTTTAAGTTGAAGGTATGGGGAAATAAGGCAGGAAGGGAAATTCATAATCAAGCGAACAGAGATTTATTTTTTGTGAATTTATTACAAATTCCTATGTAACCTTCTATAGAAAATCGGTTAAAATATTTATAAATGAAGTTATTTTGTGGGCTTTACATTTATTATTATTAAAATAAATCAGTGGGTTCTATACCTTGTCCTAAATTACCAACATACTGATAGTAGTCCAACTAATTAAGGATCTATGGTCAAGGGCGAACCCCGAGCTACTGTTCGAAGAGGTGAGAATGTAACAGCGGCTAATGCCTGGACGAAGAAGACGATATTGATAGAAATCCAAGGCATAGTAAATATGACCTTAATTCAGGTAGATATAATAGTCAATGACCTTAACTCTCAAAAAAGATGATACGGAAGTGTAACTCGAAACAACTGTACGCATTAGAAGTTTGGAAACAATTTTTTTAAATCTTTATTGTTTTTGAACTAACAATAATGCATATTTTAAAAGTCTATGTGTCAGAGAGTCAATACGAGGAAAATATTTTTGACTCTAGTTCAGCGGACTTCAATTTTGGAAGCTCATATTGCAATACAAATTTGAAAGATATGAAAAATAGTTATAAATAAATAAATAAAATAAAATATTCTTTATTGCAGTAATCTTGGTTACAATAATTATGCAAGGTCTTCCCAGTAAGTAATCAAATGATACTTGTGTAGGGAATGGCCTGCTACTTCCATAAAAGTTCTATAAAAAGATTACTAGTATGTGGATGTACGATATCTATACATTATAATAAAAAAAAAAAAACAACAATAAAGTGACGGTACGAATGAATGTGAGACAGTATGTGTAAGTGTGCAAGTCGTGGCAAATAGGTGGTGTGTATAGCGATTTGGTGTGTAAATAATAGCAAACTAACAGTTACTATCTTAATATTTTTTTTTTTAAATGTATAGTAAGATTCATATTTTGCATTTAAAATATTGGTTTTAGACGAAGTGGTAATTCTGGTTTCTATTATTTTTCTTGTATAAGAAGTCTATTCTCAGGTCATGGTCAAACTAAATTTCTGGTTTTTACTATAAAACTTTACTTAACACAGTTATAAAACAATTATTTATATTGGTAGCCGTATTTATAACAGTATGTTGTTTCATATTTGTGTTGTAACACTTTGTAATGACCATGTTATTTCGAATGTTGTCATTTATCGTAACGATTATTATACTTAAATGATTTTTATGGACTTTTGTCTTATGGCTTTTGCCACGTTGACGATTTATTGATTAAACCTGACAAATTATGTGGCGATTAATGAACTTTATTTCTCAAAGAAATTTACATTTCACTTGCAGTGAAAACATTTAGAATAAATACGTACATTTGTGGGTGTGAGCATTCAAATTAATGATGAATATGTGATTGTAAGTAGGTATTAAGAAGCACATGGGTTACTGATCTCGTGGGTCTAAAAATAGTTATATTTTTACCTATTATTTAAGATAGGTCCTTAAACTTTATTGATTTAAATTTAAACCGACGCTTATGGTCCTTCTGCTGATGCTGATATTTATCGTTACTTAAAAGGCAACAATTTTGCCAATAAATGACTTAAATGGGTACAATTAGATAATGTAGATGTTTCTTAAGTGTATTCTATAAAATGTCAAGGCTTACCACCCATAAGTGCTCTATATTAAATTGTGATCGTAGAGGCGTTAGTTTAATTGAATGTATTATTTTTTGCGATAGACTTTGTATCCGGTTGGGTTTTGAGATTGTTATTATTCCTAATAATATATTATAATTATGAAATGGTTTTTGTGTGTTTGCTTGTCCGCCTGTCACGTCAATACCACTGAACCATGAAATTTTGCTTTGTACGATGTACGAAGGACATCGGATACTGTTTCAGGTGGTATTATAAGCCGCAGGCGGAAGCCAGTTTAGTTAATAATATTCGTAGACTAGCGACCCGCCCCGGCTTCGCACGGGTGCAAAATTTTGTTATTATACATAAAAACCTTCCTCTTGAATCACTCTACCTAACCGCATCAAAATCCGTTGCGTAATTTTAAAGATTTAAGCATACAGACAAACAGACTAAAATAGCGACTTTGTTTTATACTATGTAGTGATGATAGAGCATTGGTACTCAATTAAGGACGTGGTAACAGGCGGACTCTCTGTTCCTTTCTCTCTAGAAAGGAACAGAGAGTCCGCCTGTTACCACTACTACTCTTAGTAAGGACTATCGGGGAGTTAAGTTAGAAGAATGGTGATGAATTAAACTACTATATTTACTTATTATTTTAAAAAAAGACACACCTTCTTTAATTACAAATAATCCATAAAACCATTACATTTCTAAATTACTTCAAATAAACTTTTATGATTTGGAAAATATTGCTTAATTAAGAATTGATTAAATATCTCCATTTAAGAGCCCATTCACATATAAATCTTGTTATGGTTGCTTAATCTTTCGTAGTTATCTTTCTCATAGAGAATTATAAAAACTTATCCCAACTAATATTATAAACGTGATAGTAAGTTTTTTTGTTTGTCTGTTTGTAACCTTTTCACAGGTAAACCACTGGACCGAACTGAATAAACTTTTCTACGCAAATAGTGGTGTAGGTAGATTATTTATATATTATATGTATATCAGAGAGTTATCCCTCATAGGGTACATCAGTGTTAAGAAAACTAAATGGTCACGTACCTGGATGGCTAAATCATGAAATTGAGATTCAGGTAGAGCAAATTACTCAGTTTCAAAATTATAATAAACAAAATTAATAGTTATGGGAAAGGCAATGGCTGATGGCTAAGGAAACCAACCTTTATTAAATTAGAAGTAATTAGATGTTTTGACCTGACATTTCACTAAACTCATAAACAAATTTTTTATATTCTATTTTTATACAGAACATTCTGAATGGATTGCTACAATTTATTTAGAGGAAAAAAATTAAGTAACAGTTTTCAAATGAAAAAAGTATAATACATAATTATGTATATTTTTTTAAGTAAATGTCAGAACTTGATATTACTCTGTGTGAGATCAACCATAATGACTGCAGAGAACTCAATTGATTCTTTCTTAACGAGTGTTAAACACAGCAATTGTAAGTAATACGAAGTAACCCATACACGATTATGCCCCGGGGCAATCTTACTTCACATCTTAATGTTAGATGTTGCAACTGTTTACCACTAGAAAACTTCATTGTATTCGGTTTGTTTTGTTGAAGACTATATTGAATCTATCTATCTATATCCCTTGCGGGGTAGACAGAGCCAACAGTCCTGAAAAGACCGAATGGCCACGTTCAGCTATTTGGCTTAATGATAGAATTGAGATTCAAATTGTGACAGGTTGCTAGCCCATCGCCTAAAAGAATAATCCCAAGTTTGTAAGCCTATCATTTTATGTTTCTCAACAGCTCATTAAATGAGGGCAGACATAGACTATATCTGTCCACCAACACCCACATAGTGTTAGTGTTAGTATTCAGATTAAGTATGATCGAATAAGCATCACCAAATAAGTAGTTAAAATGTAGACAAAAAATTAGCCTGTTTATACAACCTTTACAAAAATAAAGAAAGGATGATGTCTTCCTAGACTTAATTACTTGAGCCAACTGCAGTGTATATCTAACCTATACATCCAATCAATTATGTAAATCAAAATATACTGACTAATAGATTTAAAAAAAAAGATCTACAAACAAACCACCTACACCTTTGCAACAGGAATGTCGATGTAATTAACAGCTACTGGGCTAGATTATTCGGTTAAGTGTTAATCGAAATACTGTCTTACAAAGATTTATTGTTATTTATGTATCAGAATTTTTAAAAGTCAATCGTCGTATTTTTTCATTGTAGTGATCTCTCGTAATAAAAAAATGTTAAGTTTTTTGTTATTTATCGGATTGGAACTGAAACCAACTCATAGACTGGAAAAAGGGAGGAAAGACAATTGTCAGTAAGCTGACTCCAAGCTCTGAAGCATAGTGGCTTTGGATGCAAAAGGAAACGAATTAAAAAGAAAAAGCTTAAATCAGAATTAATAACAATTTGAAGATTGTCAAACTAATCAGGCTTGGCGTAGCATTCGCAGCGCCCACACGACTGTTATTGTTATAATGAATTTATTGTGAGTGAGAGGTCCAAGGCCGTTTTTGGTGTATCATTCTACACTTTACGAGGCAACCACGAATGGGCAGTTTGGCGAAGTGATATAGGTTGTAGATACAAATTACTAAAGGCCAATGATCGTAAAGGGCACGCTTGCACGATTCCAAAGTATTGTTTGCATGCAATATTTTTTTACCCGTCTAAAGTTTAACAGTGTTGTAGAAAGATCATTATACTTTGAGTAGGTAAGGTATCAGGTCAACGTAACCGCTTCAAGGTACCGAGCCCAGTGAAGCAGTGATTTATTCGTTTGAAATTATGATCATCTTTGGAACCCTAACCGATGTTCTTAAGATGACATTACATTTTTATTACAACTCCTCCTGGATAAGTCTGGTTTGCCTGTCAAAAGGGTTTTATCCATTCCAAGGTGCTTGTGGAAGGTCGCAATTCAAACATTGGACAGGAGGATTAAGATCTCGTTAAGTACTTTTATTTTTCATCCCGCGAAAACTTGCTCTGATTTGAGCTTAAAAACAGGAATACAATTTTTTTCCCTCCATCCCACTAAAGACGCAATACAGGGGGTTGGCTTTTTTTCGTTTTAGGGTTGACAAAGTTTCGGACAACATCGTTTTAGAGCAAAATACAAAATAATTTCCTTTAATAAGCGCCATATCATCCATGTCTTGGTATTTTATTATTGCAACATTAGCATTACGATTGGAGATATCATAAATCATTCGGTGTCTTTCGAGCTCGCCTACTCGCGATCCTAGAGGTTCATTCCTCTGTCCTGTCCAATTTACCACCCACGTGATGTGTCCTTGCTTGTTCACATTGTTGATAACTATCTCCCCTGCTGTGAAAGTCTTAATGCCCTGTATATATTCCTCATTATCATTACAGAGAAGTCGATGTCGTAAATCCATTTCATTTGATGTATCGCTGTGTTTTGCGACTTGGCAATGTAGAATTATTATTTGTTTGGGAACCGCCTTATATTGGAGATAAGTACTTACTCAAAATTCCGCAGGTGACTTTATAATTGATGAATTTGAAGTGATTTGTATTTTTTTACAAGAGTATATTTTGTGAAGTGTGTTCAATCTAAAATTCGGTCAAATTTTGTTACCTCCTAAATACTTAGTTTAGATATTAATTATGCAACGTATAAAACGATATCGTGGTGTTATCAATTCAAAATAGCTTTTATTTATTCGAAAAGCAATTGTATGTTTCGTTTGGAATTTTAGATTGTTATTATCTGCAGTTCCAAGTCCAATTAAGGATTCGATAAATATTTTTATTTTCAGATCCTACACAGTATTCTGAGAATTAGTAATTCTAGTGGGAGTAAATGCACTCAACATCGATGTTGAATGCAAATAGGTATTCCAATAGTCCATTGCAACTTTATGCAGTATTTAGACGCCCACTCAGATCCTGCAATTTTAAAACTTAATTTTCATTACGGAAATAACAGTGGAGGAATCTTAGGTCAATGATCGAAAAATAAAATTCTTAAAGCTAATGTCAATGAATCACGTAATATGACTGGTTTGTTCAAGATGTCGATCAACCTATGTTAGAAGGCTGTTTAATGTAGATTTCCACTCAGATCTTGCAGTTTATACTTATATCCATAACCAGGTGTATAAAGCCATCATTTCAAGCTTTAGTTACCATTTGCCGTGTAAAAAACTTGTTTAATTGAGACATAAACTAGAAAGATCACTGCTTTTTATACTCAGATATCCATAATTTTCACGACCCTGTACCTTTGGCGTCATTTAATTTATTTGGTGTAATGTCTTTATTTGTAAAATACTTACTTGTATGCGAGTTACACAAACCATATATGGTGTTGTTAATGTTGTGCTACTAATTAAGTGAAGAAAACTAATAGTTATTGAGATAAGAAGCGATGTGTATTCGTTCAAATATTTCTTCATGTGGGGTGAGTTGTACGTAGTATCTAAGAATACTCGTAGATATCCTTAGTGTGGACTAGATGAATATCTAGAGGTAATTTACCTGTCTTTGAATAAAATTCCTTACTTTATTCAATTTTTTAACTAAAAATTTAACTTTTCTTCAATTTTTCATGAGCGTAACAGACTTAGAACAGTACAGAGAGAATTTGGAAAAATTTTAGGATTACTTGTATTTCGACAACATAGTTTAATGTTAATCTATCCTAGTATGTGGCATTTTAGAGTAAGGCGCGCTTATCCTTTAGTTCAGGAAATTGTGACTTCATGTCTTTGTTATTGTACATTAATGAACATTTTTATTGAATTCCCAGCTATTGGTTGTAATATTCTATTCTAATTGGATATGTATATTAAAAAAGATTTGCCAAAACGTCCTACTACTTACTTGACAATACAATAAGCTTTGGAAATCGTGAATATATATCATGATTACATTATTCGAAAATTTCCGTATTGACCAACCCGAATTTAAAGCGATATGAAATACGATTCTCAGTAATAGCCCAGTGAACATGTTAGATTAGCAATTCAATTTTGGCAATGTTAACCATTGTTCGTACTAAAACTATGCTAAGAATAAGTCGTGAACACATTTCAACACGTCATGTTGCGATATGAATAAATGGCCTGAGCATTTCCCACACAAACTATTATTATGGATCTTGGGTTCTCTAGTCCAGTGTTACAGAATTACGAGCTATTAGCCAGATGGTTTCTATTTGCTCGTTGTTTGAGTTTCTTTATACTTTATACTTGGTGTTGAACTTAAAGCTAAAATAACCTGTTTTTGACATTAGTTTATTTATTTATGTTCACAAAATTATAAACAGGAGCATTTAATACAGCAATTGTAGCACAAAGGTGCTACTTATTTCAATAGAATACTTATCTCTTGAATATTGGAGAAGAAGGTATGGCGTGTGCATAAATATCGTTTTACATTTAGTCTTCAGATTTATGATTTTATTATATTTTGTAGAAAGTATAATACGCATTAAGTATACAACAAAAATACCGATTGAGATTTTCGAACTATATTATGTAAAAAAAAAACGAACAAATGCAAGCATTTTTTTTTTATCCGACCTGGCCTGACCACGACTTGTCCGAGTGATACTCGTAAAACACAAGCTATAAATTCAGAAAGCTTTAGGTCAATCATGCTCACATTTGAAATTGGAAAAAAAATACCAAAGAGAATCGAGCCTACTTGCAACATCGTCTAGGAATCGGCCAATCGATTAATTAGACTGCGGTGCAGTCGGCTGTGGTAAGTAGGTCGATTTCGTTTGATAATTCTACGTTTACCGGTAACTTTGGACCAGCTGACGTTGAAGGTTGACTGTTTAAGGATATTTGGCGGAATTTCAATTAAGATTGTCAGGATATTAACATTTTGAAATTAAACGAGAGAGAACTAACCTGCCTTGAATGTATGTTTGCAAGAAAATTATTGATAGAAAATATGTATGTGAATTCATGGTAAAATAAAGTATGTTAAGTATTTGATAGTAAACATTGCTGTTATAAAATAACTTGGTAATTAAGGTAATTTTTATTTGTTAATATAACAGGCTACCTGTCTTAACTTGATCAAGTATAACCCTATCGATCTCGTATGACTTATTTATCCCTTAGTTAGCTAACAACATCTGCCTATCGTTTCTCCTGGTTTGCATACCGTGGGTTTCGACTATAATGAAGATCCAAGAGTATATGTAATATTATATTTAGGCGTCTGATATCCATGTTCCTATTCTTCACTGGACAACCTATCTCAGCTTGCAGCACGTTAACACATTCACTCAATCTCTCAATATATCAAGATAGTTAAGAATTGATAAACGTTTCTCAAAAGTTAATATTTAATGATTGCGCAGCTCCTGTCAATAACTTAAGCCGAAATATTAAATCTCCTTTGAATCACAAATTACACTTAGCGGCCGGCTGGTATATAATTTTGTACAAATATGTTAGTTTTAAGCCTAAGGCTCTGCAACGCGTGCGCAATTTCTGTCCCAAAACTCAGCAGCGGCGATATATCGACGCCACCCATTTTGAGATGAAAATTAATCTTAAATCAAAATTGCAAAAGGTTTCATTTCCATCGGCACATATTGACAATCGTTACAAATTGCTTTTGGCACGGATTATGTATTTGTGGGAAATTTAGCGGCTTTTGTTTAGTTATTACTATTACTATTGTTCAATAGTTTCGTGTAAATGCCTTTGTTACTTCACAAGGTCGGGTTGCAACACCACTTTGATCATTGATATATGAAGTAAGTAAGTAATGTACGGATAATGCATGTTTACATCCATTTGTATCTTAACAATTTTTACTGAAAATCTCCATATAGTTAGGTGCTGCATTACGTATTTAAGGAAAACATAATATATTCGTTAAAATTAGAAGTTCGTTTTGAGACGTTATTTGTTTTTCACAATTCTTATCTTATTGACGAGTAATAATATTTAACACTTAATCTTTACCCTGCCGAAATTTAGGATCATTTAGGTCCAAAAAATTAACTAGAAGATAACGCTTAATTCTCTGCTATGGTACACAATACGCAAGTTAATGTAAATGATGCAAATGAAAAGAAGATCACTCATGAGAAAACCTTAAAAAACGTGTTTAAAAGACGACCAATGGCCCGGATCCCACACTTGTCGTGAGCGCAATATTAACGTGACAAAATTGTTGGCAAAATTTAGATGTTTATCTCTAGAGAAGGCTCCATTCTCAGTGCTCGTTTCATGTCGTTTGGTGAATTTTTATGGGGAATTATGAAAAGTATATTCTGCTTTTTGGTAGTTATTTATTATTCAAAGTGTATTTTAAAAACTGTAAATTTGTTTATCTTTTAACTAAATTTATTGATTACTTTAATAACCTCTGTTGAGATTGTTAATGTGAATATTAAACATAAATATTCTTATAGGCGATGGTCACTTTGTGAATCTCAATTCTATCATTAAGCCTAACAGCTGAGCGTGGCTTATCAGTCTTTCAAGACCGCTGGCTCTGTCTATCCCACAAGGATAAGGATAGATCTGATAATATAAATGAATGAATTAATTAAACATAATTGTATTTTCTAAAGTAAAATATTTTGTGAAGATCTCTACAAATAGCTTTTACATAGGAAATCTTTAGCTATTGTCAACAAATGTTCAAATCTGTACCTAACGCTGTATCTACTTACAACAAATTGCAATCTTAACTACAATAGAGCTAGATAGAGTATGATTTATTATCATAATCGTCATAGTTCGCTGTCAGCAAGGCCGGGAAGTGTTGCAATTTAGACAGTCTGCATACCGGAGTGGACCATTTATTGGCCGCGTTTCACATATTATTTCTATTATCTCTTGCACGATTACTCAATGCCGTACCACAATATTCGACTTTCATGAAATGTGGCAATTTTTATTGAAATGTATATTGAAAACCGCAGTCAATTTGTTAGAGAACTTACAGTTTTAAATGAAAATATCTCGCATTTTGCCTAAATGAACATAATTGGAACTTTTAAAAAATGATATGATTTTAATTCAAACTTTAAAGTATGAGTGAAATGTAGACAAAGGCTTTCAAAAGAAGTTTATCATTATAATTTTGTCCTCGGTTCCAATTGCATGTAGATTCGTGAGTCGGTAAATGAGGTATTTACCTTACCTTCGTGAACTATAAATAACGGAACCATACGTTAGCTTGGATCAAAAATAAATAAGTGTAACACGTATTATCTTCCGCGTCTCTTACAGCATTCATAGGAAAGAGACCTATATTTCCTAATTTAAATTGCCTGGATCACAAAGCTTGCATTAAATAATAATATTTATCTTTCCAGAATGCCTTGGCGCCCAGTCAGATCGTTCGAGGCAGCGCTCCAGTCCCATCCGCAGTGTGCCGGTCGCAGCCGACATCAAACGGGACGTTGACTTCGACTGTCCCGAAGAGTTTGGCTACTACCCCCACCCCTCCGATTGTACGCTGTACTACGTATGCGTGTTTGGCGGCGCCTTGCTCGAGTCTTGTACTGGTGGCCTTATGTACAGGTAAATATTCAATAAAAAAATTTGATTTTTTATTATCATCTTAAGGCTATTCTATAAACGTAAAAACTAGATTGACTTCGATGAAAATTTGTGCAGAAATGAAAGTATGTTACTCTGGATTTCGTTTTATCTAGTAAAACTTCATACATGCATACCTAACATATAATCACGTCTATATCCCTTGCGGGGTAGACAGAGCCAATAGTCTTAAAAAGACTGATATACCACGGTCAGCTGTTTGACTTTACGATAGAATAGAGATTGAAAAAAAGTGACAGGTTGCTAACCCATCGCCTAAATGAAAAATCCTTAATTTATAAGCCTATCCCTTACTAGTCCCTTTCTTTTGTTGGTACCGGGAGCCATAAGGTAATTATTAAGGACTTAAGAAATAAAAGATTTTTCTAAATGATTTTCAGCCACGAGCTCCAAACGTGTGATTGGCCGCGAAACGTAGGCTGTGATGGCACTAGTGTGTTAGTAGCTGAGGATGTCGAGCGCATCAGCGAAAGGGAACCCCCGCCACCCCCGCCTCCGCGACGCACACCACCCCCACCACCACCACCTAGAGCACAGCCTAATCCGATTGTCACTTCAAGAGGACAGCCTAAATTCAATCGTGATGAATACGAAAAAGTAAGTTTAAAATAAGTCATTTGTCAAAAGAATAACTAATGTGATTCACTTTCAACATTGGATGAGTGATAACGTAAACGCCTTCATAAACACAAGATGATTAAAACTGTGCAGTGGAGTAGTAACCGAAATCTTTTCCAATATTAATATTATGCCTCAGCTTTAAAATTGACTTTTCCTAAACTTAATTAAAATTTTACACCTCTTTCTAAGTAAACACTGAATAATTAAGATAAGTAAGTCGATCATGCATTCATAATTATGTTTATTTTTTAATTCCAGCAGCAACAATTATATGCTGAAGTCGATGATTTACCGCCGGTCGAAGAAATTGAAAACGATAGGCAGCAACGTGTAAATAGAGGACAACCTCCTACGATTGGACAGGTTCAGAAAGATAGAGATGGCTATTTGCCTCAAGGCGTTAGCTCTGGCAGAACGCTAAATTCAAATATAATACCAGCTTCGATACCCCAGAGTAGTGGTAAAATAGGTTCTTTCTCTTTTGGAACTCAAGTTGATGACAGACGAGCCACTGTAGTTACCCAGGCTCCTCAAGCTTACAGGTAAGTTAAGTATAGATGGCGTAGATAAAAGACTGACTTAGGTATTTCATAATTTTAAGTGCAATCATACTAATTATAAAGGAAACATTACTATTGTTATAGCTAATATTACGCTTAGTGAATTATGACTGTACAATAAGAAACTAATAGACTTGTAATTATTTCAGTGAAGACAAACGAGTTAACGTGACTGACTTTCTTCATGACAGACAACTCGACATTGAGACAAATGAAATCAACGTTGATGACACAAAAAAACAATTAGTTGTTAGAAAAAAAAGAGACTTAAGTGAAACGGAAATAGGCACACAAGAAAAAAATTTAACCAGCGTTGATAAATTATTATCTAAAAGAAGTGATCATGACGAAGAGGCAGAGTTTTCACTTCATAGCGACGATGATACAGAAGATAGTGAAAGAGGAAAAAGACAAATTAGATATTATGTCAAAAATGGATATAGTAAACCTACTAAGAATTGGGTTGTTGCAAAACCAATCAAATTAGTTAATATTCCTCAGTATAGTTATAATCAACAAAATAATCAAGGAACTCGATACTCTTCTAATTATAATGGTTTGAGTAGTAATAAGTTTTATGATTCCAATAGGAATCCTTATGTAGAAGACAATTCATATGCGCCATCACAAGTTGATACATTTTCACATTATCAGTTCGATGCAGAATCTCGTAGACCTTTTAAACCTAGTTTACCTGATCCTTCAAACTCAAAATATGTACATAATCCTGCAAATGTAGCCACCCAGATAATAACAAAAAGTCCCCCAATATCATCATTAAATAATAATGAAAATCCATTTGCCTCGTTGGCTGGCGGATTTTATAATAATGCACCAAAACAAACTCCTTTACAAAACGTATCTCCTACAAATCGTCCTAATTATTCAGTTCTATTCTCTGATGCATCCAACCTACCCAGTACGATAGTAACTGCTAAGCCTGTTCCAATAGGCTCTTCACCGCGTCCAAATGATGAATATAAATCAAAGTTTGAAAACGGTCAACATATTCAAAAAGATATAAAACCTCATACAAAACAAATGACACGACGTCCCCCTGTCAAGGAGGATGATTATAAAGATCGAGATAATTCTAGTGAATATGAAGATTCTGATGAGTCATCCGAAGATGATTCCCGAGAAGAAAATGAAAAGAATGATGAATTCGAACACGATTTTCCTGAACCACCATATGAATTTACTCATCCAAAATATAAATATAGTGAAATTGAAAACCCCTTTGCTAATCCTAATTTTGATTTTGATGAATTTTTATCAAAATTAAGTAATGGGCAATATTCTCCGTCAACGACACAAAAATATAAAAATGTTCAAATGGCAGCTATAAGAGCTACAGATTCTCCAACTCAGTCAACTACAGCATCATCAAAAACTGTATACCGTACGTCTACTTTAAATTATAACGGTATGAGTTCTCCGAAACCATTCACTGTTCCTGTTGGTCAAGTAAATTCTGCGAATCCATCCAATATATTACGACAAACTGATCGTCCATCTCAATCAGGTCATTGGATTCAAATACCACAATCTAGTCAAAATCTTGATATCAAACAAAAAGATCAACAATCACAAACTCAAAATATTCGTATACTACCACCAGACACTCCTGGAATACCACTGGAAGCGGTAAAATCAAACTTAAGACAATCTAATTTTAAAGACGAAAGAAGATTATCAATTAATCCAAACTTTAATAGGTTCACGGTTAGTACTCCAGCATATGAGGAAATAAAGTTAAAAGGAAATCACCAAAGAATCGTATCCATATCACAGAATCCATATGCAGTATCAACTGCTTCACCTATAATATTATCAACACCAAAACAACAGTACCTAGTCAAACCTGAAAAAATAATATCTCTTCAGCCACATTTAATTGCCACTGGAAAACCTTACTTGATTTCCACAGTGAAACCTCATAATGCTTATGCCGCTTATAAGCATTCCACAGCAAAACCACTTACAACCATAGCCAATCAACAATTGTCGGCCTTACAAAATTATTGGCAAAATTTGTCTACAGAATCCCAATTTTTTGTTCAATCTACTCCTAGACCTAATGCAGTATCCAGTAATTTAAAAAATTCAAACTATATATCTCAAACAATAAGACCTTTTCTAGCGCCCGGAAAATCTCCGAATAACTATTCTACCCCTTCAAAAGAACCATTAACTACAACCACAATAGCACCTAAACGACGACCAATACCAAAACCTTCACCAGAAATGAATGATTATTATTATGATGACGATGAACAGTATTATTACGAACCGCCTGTCAAGTCTAAATATATGCCAAGTTCTGAAGTTAGGCCAAAGAGGCCACCAATGGCTCAAAACTACAGAGAGTATGATGACAGTTACAGCTACGAAGATTTAGAAGATCGACCGATAAAACCTATTCATTCTTCCAACGCCCCATCCATAACATACAAACCAGAAACTTCATCTAGAAACCCAAATGGTTTGTCAGAAGCAACAAAAACTCCCATAAAAGAATTTAACAAAATTGTTGATGGGAAAATTGCTATTCCGGTTTATGTTGATTACAGTACACCTGCGCCAACTATTTTACGTCCAGAAATATCTAACTACAAAATACTACATCAGCCAACACGTAATAGAACTATTCACATGAGAAAACCTGTAGTTTTATCTACTAGTGGACCTTTTACGCAGAGACCGCCGAAATATTTAAACCAAACTACATTAAGACCCTATACTGTAAGACATAGACTAGCTAAACCCACCACTGCAAACGTGCCTGTCACTATTGCACCGAATAATGGAAAAACAAGACACCAAAATATTGTCGCTCAGACGATGTTTACTACTCTTCGTGATAACTTCAACCAGGAAACTCGATATACTAAAACTAAACATGACAATAAGATGAACAGGTAATTCAACGTTGCAATGCTAACTAACGCTATAAAATTCCTCCGAAGTTATAGAATTTAAGGATCCTGGCACATCACTAACCCAATTAATATGGTTTCCACCGGGTGTCTGTCCTATAATTTTCGACAATATCCAATCGCACATACGTATGACAAAATAACATTGACATTGACTAAAGACTTCTGTAAATTACATAGACTGACCCGATTGCTTTGTGAATAGCTTTACGAGTTCCATATTTTTTAAATCTATAAATTTTCGAAATTACATATATTTTCAGTTTGGAACCGACGGAAAGTATAGCACCTGTATCGTACTCAGCTAGCCCTCGACCGAAAATGTTATACAATGGCTCTCAAAATTATAGCCCTGATCAATACGATCCTTATTACGCTGTGTACGATGAAGATGGTGAATTATACAAAGACACAGGTAAGAAATTTGGAATTTAATTTAAATTCAATTTCTATGTGAGATGTGTATTCATTTTTGTATTATATATATATATTTTTATATGAAATATTTTTAACTTTTAGATCTTTTTAAAACTAAGTGATTATTAAGTCATTATTAACGTATCACTTTTTTATTAACTGTAATGTATTGCATAAGTACTTTCAGATTTTTGGGCGTATAATTGGGTCAATTCATTCGAATATATTTACATATTTAATATAACTAAAGTACCATAATCCCCTTTTTCTTTGAATATTTCCTATGGGTTTTCTTATCAAATTACATTATTAACCGACCAATACTCATGGTTATTGGTGGGCATGTTTATCCACACTAACTGGAGGTCGGCACTGGTGTTGGCAGACTATGTGCAGCAATATAATACGGCTTCGCTCCGACCTGCAGTCCAACAGACGTACCGAGGCACTCCACCTTCGAGAAGACCAGTTGAAACATATACCCCGAGGCCCGTGGCTTCTGATGATTACGATGATGCACTCATCCAAGGACAGGTATGTATTGAATTTTGAAAAAAAAATAATAGATAACGTTTTTACTGATATAAATAAATCAATTGGATATTTTCATTTTTAAGGTCAACAATCAGAATCAGTACCAATCAGGCATTCGTCAATCAACAAGGTAAGGTTTTAAGATTATTCCTGGTATATTTTTATTTTAAATTTAAGACACCATGACATAAAATAACGATGATCGCATATAATTCAGGGGCGAAGGTAATGAATTGGGTTATGATCATAACCCAAGCAGCGTGAGGACGCCCATATATGAAGCAACTCCTATAAGCACAACTCCTACTACAACTAGCACAACTACCACCACCACTACTACACAACGCCCAACTACTGCACCGTTCACTGAAGCAATGACCCCATCTAGATATACCACAAGGTACTACAAAAGAAAATCATATCTTTTATTAAATTCATCCAGGCTTAAATCATATAATCCAAATTCATTTATACGAGTAACATAATAATTGTCTTATATCATTTTCATCTTTCATTTTAATAAGCAACCTTTAAATTTAACTGAAATTACCTCTGCAGTTAGCTTACCTGTTTAATAACTACAGTTTGTTCATTATATATGCAAATAACTGTCCTCAAGAAGTTTACTAATACTTTTATTAATAATAATTAAAATTTAAAGGTTGCAAGAAAAATCGTGTAAATATGTCAAAATATATAAAATGTATTCTTTTATACTTTTCTATATTATTTATTGAGTTTTATCTTTTAGTCGGCTTTTGTGGTATCTTTGATCCGTTTTATCCCAACCCAACGTATCTATCCTTACTTTTTCGTAATAAAAATTATAACAAATACATATTTTACTTCCGCTTTACTAAACTAAACCGGCAAAAATAACTTAGACATTTATTGTAATATGCTACTATGTAAATTGCGTATTTTAAAGAGCTTGAATTAGAAAGTTTTGTTTTGCTTTGTATTCAACAGATCACCCACCGATGAAAATCCTAAACCAGAACCTCACTCCAGTCCATCTCCTATAGACGAGTCCGATTCCGATTTGCCAATATCCTCTACTTTGCCTTCTGTCATTAACTTCTCCACTCTTGCTAAACCTTTTGAAAGGACTGATAACATGTACCGATTACAAGAGACTTTATCTTCGACGGAAAGACTTCCAGCTCTCAACTTTTCCTCTCGTGTGACTAATCTTAGTAATACAGATAACATGGAAGTGGTACCATCAAAAAGAACTCAAGAGAGTAAAAAAGTAATATCACTAACATCTGGATTTTCAATAAGGCGAAACCCTAATAATACTAATAATCCTTATACGTTGACAGTCTTAACAAGACCATTTACAGAATACGATAAGTCACGGAGTAGTTTTTCTAGGCCGAGTATTAGCAAAGACTATTCTGAAGTTAACGGACGCAATGTCAATGTTAATAATGAAAGCCGTAAAAAAGTTATTATAGCTAGACCTGTAATTAATAAAAGCCATTTTGCCACTACGGAACGTAAAGATTTTAGTCCAGAAATTACTGGCAATGGTGATGATATACCTGTATATGTAAAGTCTACAACTAAATCTTCTTTGGTTCCCGAACTAAGTGAACCACCACCTACAACATTTGGTGAAACTAAACACTACATTAAATCAGCAATTAAACGACCGTTTTATGTAAAAAGAGTCAAAAATCTAGAATCTACAGAAAGTATTTTAAATCCAAATATTGAAATAGATGCAGCATTACGAAATGTTCATAATAAAGAATTATCCCAACAATCACAATACGAAAACAATGCAGAACACGTTTCTGATTCGAAACAGGAAGATGCAGAAACTTGGGAGAAACCACTTATATCTCCATATAGGACTTTAGACAATTTAAGAAAGAATTACGATAGTGAAGAAAGTAACAAAGATGGTCACATTACAAGTACTTCATCAATCAAGCCAATAGATATTTCACATGATAAACCACGTCAATCGCAAGGACCATCATATTATAGTTATCGTGTTATCGATGAAGATGTGCCAGATCAAACTACTGAAGTATTTAGTGGCAAGGTAAAAAATGTTTTAAAAGCCTTTTTCGATACATTTGTTAGTAGCTCTCCAAAATTGAACGAAGCATTTCCTTCTACTACAGTTAAAGTTTTTACAAGTCCTGTAGAAAAAGTTGTTAATATTGGACATCAAAAGAAAACACCAAAATATACCAAAGACAGTACCTCGCCACGTCCTAATATTAAACGTTTACAAGTAATGACCGAACCGACTATTACCACTTTTATTTTATCGAGTAACGACGCAAATAGGAATACTGATAAATATAGAGTAAATAATTTTTCATCAACAACGACTTCAACAACTTCCACTAATATTCCGGTTGTTTCACCAACTTCACCGACAATGATAGAAAGTTCAACTAATAATGCATTTCGCTTTGAAAATCTTAATAGAAACAGATCTTTAAAATTTGGTGCTTTTAATTATAGGCCCAGTACTGAAAAATCTCGTAAATTTTATAAAATTGTAATCGATGAACCATCTTCTGAAGTTAATGATCAAGTCAAAATTTTAAAGAATGATGACATTGTTAGCATTCAACCCCCAAAACCGACTAAATCGTACGCCGAAATATCGACTAATGAAATAGCTTCAACTACCAGCACGACTAAATCGACAGTGACTATAAAACTTGACGGATTGACATCGACAACAAAAAATGTACCCTTTCCTACGCGTACCTCGCGAGTCAATCCCGCCATAAAATTAGCTGCGACAAACCCTGGAGGTGGACGCAGGAGTTACCAATCAACGACCAAATGCTCATCAGACAACAGTCTGCAAGCGAATCCGAAATGCAACGAAATCAGATATCAGAGGTACATCACTCGCCGGCCAGTTGTCTAAATCTGATGTTATTTCATATATATGCGTATTTATGAGAGGTGAAGGAAAGTCCTTATTTTCCGCCTTGCGAAGTAACTAGCATGATAACTTCATGGACTTATCGTTTAATAGCACCTATCGCTGAGTTCTGTCGCTTTATACTTACCATTGGGGGACTTCCAGTCGGTTGAGTTTATTAGCGAATTGTTAACTCCTGACGTTACCATTTCCATTTCCTTTACTGAATTGGCATTGTAGTAATCTGTAAAAGTAGATTACAATAATGTTGTAGTTAGTAATGCAATATGTACTTTTGTGCTTTAAAAAGTTCCTCAATGCTATGTTGATATATTTATATGTTATTAAGTATATAATTACTATTTTGCACCACATTGCAAACCATCTTTAGTTAGTAAGTGCACCAAAGTCACAAATGGCAAATCAGTAGATATATTCTTAACTTGGTATACAAGCATGATTATACCCATGTAATTACTGTTAATTGTGTACTTTATAATTATGTTGTACAAAAACAGTATATTTTCAATATTGTAGAATATCTATTTTAATTTGATTAATTTTTCTAAACTTCTGACATTGCTTTAAAAATAAAAAATATGTTTAATGATTATCATGCTTTGTCTCTGAATTCACGCCTACTAACTTTTATAATCCACGTGAACTGTTCACTGGAAAACGTATATTTTGCAGGCCGACGATAACCAGGGGTCGTGGTTCTGCCCACTACTCCACTCAGAATGGAGCAGATGCGCCCCAGCCAGTACCGAACAGGGGAACACCACCAACGTTAGACTTCATTCAAGATCTGTCTTTTCGTGCTTTTAGTTACTTATTATTTGCTTCTCCCATTTATTCTTATCTCATATCTACATCTTATAGTGCTTTGACTACTTAGCTGTTTTTGTACTTATTTTGTAGACACATAAAAATACTTTTGTTTACAAATTTAATAATCACCATTATTATTCTGCCACGTTTATGTTAAGTTATTATGCTAGATATATTATTAATATTTACTTTTTTCAAGCAGTCGTAGCCGTCCTACTTTGAAGCCTTCAACTGCCATCGTATCTAAGAGCACAGAATTTGTGGATATTTATGCATATCCACCAAGCAGATCTGCTCCGGTTTACCCTCAGCCAACTCCAGATAAAACGGCGGCTAAATGTAGGAAGGATGTGTGTCTATTGCCAGACTGCTATTGTGGTGGGAAGGAAATTCCGGGTATGTTGACAACTTTTCATAGTACAAGTTATGACAACCTATTTTTAAAATTTTATAAATAAAGCAGATAAAATATTATTGGCTTACACCATATAAGTACAGCCTAGCTCTGATTGCAATGTAAAGTCCATTTATGTACGAGTAGTAAAGGTAGGCAAGAACTCTGTTTGCCCGTTCCACTAGGTTCAATTATACTTTTTTGAGATATGTATTTTAAATGATATTATTGAAATTATAATTACCCGTCCAAAAGATTAAGGATAACAGGTACTCCATTTAATAATTTCACTTTCAAACTCTTGGATCGAGTTCAAAGGCGGACCCCAATTTGTTTTGCCTTCAAAGTCCAACCGAGACGAAAAATGCAAGAAATGCAAGTTGATGATTTAATAATTTGACAAAATTCCCATTACTTATAAGTACGAGAACGAACTGGAATAATGGAACATCTTAATAATGAAGTATTAGCTAGATTTGTTTCAATCTAAAATACTTTTATTTTTATAATTTTATAACTTACCTGATCTAGGAAACTTGCCTGTAGAAGAAGTTCCTCAGATTGTTCTGATGACGTTTGATGATGCTGTCAATGATTTGAACAAAATGTACTATGAAGAACTTTTTGAAAAGGGTAGACTTAATCCCAATGGGTGTCCAATATCTGCCACTTTTTATGTCTCGCACGAGTGGACAGATTACAGTCAGGTTCAAAACCTGTACGCCGATGGTCATGAATTGGGGTCCCATACCATATCGTAAGTCAATCAAATAATAGGTTTGCTCCTATGGCTGGATCTTTTATTTCTCTTGGTTTTCTTCGGCGAATATAACTAACATTATATTCTTGTTCATCCATTTGACTTAGGTGAGATAATATTTCTGATTAATTACTAATATATATTTTTTTCTTTTCCTTCTCTAATCCCTTCTACCTTCTAATACTTCTTCCTTTTCCTGGCACGATTCAAACTTTACCAAAACCACTTGCACACACTTCCCATGACAAAACAGGCGATTTACCGGTGGAGACTGTACCGCAGATTGTACTACTGACATTTGATGACTCTGTGAACGATTTGAATAAGGGTCTGTATACAGACCTGTTTGAAAAAGGTCGCGTGAATCCTAACGGTTGTCCGATCACCGCCACATTTTACGTATCACATGAATGGACAGATTACAGTCAAGTACAAAACTTATATGCTGCCGGACATGAGATGGCCTCACATACAATTTCGTAAGTTTATGAAGAATTGTTCTGCACAAATCGTTCAAATAAGCACCGACATTATTCAGAGAATTAATGACAACTGACAGAGTTTTATTTCAAAGCATCCTATCTATTTTAACTTTAATTTTTATTAATAATATTAATAATTTTCTTTTACTTTTTGTTTCCTGAAATATCTTACAAATATAATAAACTTACTAAATATATAATACCCTTACTAAAGATCAATCAAGTAACGAATACGTCTTGTGATTTACAGTCACAGTTTTGGAGAACAATTCTCTCAAAAGAAATGGAACAGAGAAGTTGGTGGTCAAAGAGAAATTTTAGCAGCATATGGCGGTGTCAAACTAGAGGATGTTAGAGGCATGAGAGCTCCATTCCTCTCAGTTGGAGGCAACAAGATGTTCAAGATGCTGTACGATTCGAACTTTACTTATGATTCATCGATGCCCGTCTACGAAAACAGACCACCTAGTTGGCCATATACCCTCGACTATAAGTTATTCCATGACTGTATGATTCCACCATGCCCGACGAAATCTTATCCTGGTAAGAATTTTTGTAGGAGCTATATGTTTAACCGTTCTTCTTCTAATATTTAAGAGCTAAGTTTTGTCAGTAGATTTAAGTGGAACGTTATTCGTAAATGTTATTTATTATGTATTAACTTGTGTTTTATCAATCTGAAGAAAAGCTACAATTGTCTTGATATTTGTGATACTTTGGACGCTAAAACATAATATTGTATTTTTACAGGTGTATGGGAAGTTCCTATGGTGATGTGGCAAGATTTGAATGGAGGAAGATGTTCCATGGGTGATGCTTGTGCTAATCCTCCTGATGCAGAAGGCGTTTACAAAATGATTTTAAAGAATTTTGACCGGCACTACACCACAAACAGGTATATGTTTTATTGTAAACTTGTAAGTATAAAGCTTATTTAGCACCTCAATCAAAGAGATGAAAGAATAGCATTGACTTAAGTTAAAGGATTGAAACTGTTGTTTTCATGTATAAAATTAAGCATCTATATCTTTATTAACCAACGACTTCTGGATTTTCTTACCTAATCTATTGCAATATTTACAGAGCTCCATTTGGTCTTTTCTACCACGCCGCCTGGTTTACTCAACCTCATCACAAGGAAGGTTTCATCATGTTCTTAGACTTCATCAACCAGATGCAAGACGTTTGGATTGTCACGAACTGGCAGGCCCTTCAATGGGTCCGAGATCCAACTCCAATTTCAAGACTCAACAACTTCCAGCCATTCCAGTGTAATTACCCAGTAAGTAAATAAGTCCATACTTATATCATAATACCTAGCAAGATTTATTTTTATTCCTTTTCAATGAATGAAGTCTGATAGCACCGAATCGGTTTTGATTAAATTCGTCACAGAAAGCTACTCAATCAACCCACCGACTCAATTTCACAATTCTCACACAAAGCCTAAACCAAAATCACTATTGAAATCCAAATACCGTCTAATCACTTCAAAAATATTGTTCTTACTAATATGATTAATTTTATTAATTTCAGGATAGACCGAAGAAATGCAACAACCCTAAAGTGTGTAATCTATGGCACAAGTCTGGAGTAAGATATATGAGAACATGTCAGCCATGTCCCGAAATCTACCCATGGACTGGCAAAACTGGCATCAGATCTTCACGCATCGACAACGACAATGGAGAATAAATATAATTATAAACAACTATGCATTAAATTTTCTGAAATATGTTTTGGTGATATGGTAATAAACAATGACAAGCCTATGAGGCAACGATCATAAATATTAAAAATTATTTATCAGACGAAATTGTTTTGTCACCAACTGAGTGCCATTTAGATTTTGATGGTCACAAAGCAAGATTTATTCGTAACAATTTTTTCAAGTTGTTATCGAAAAGCAGGTTTTCATTGTCCATTGTATTGGAAACTGTGATATTAAGTGTTTTCAATCGTCTAGTGTGAAGAATGTGTCAAGATTTATTTTGTACTTGCATATTTTTATACTTAACGTTTTGTGCAATGTTCTTTGCAATATTTTTATATTTCCTATTTTTGTGTTCGTAGTAGCATACGTATCTAAATACTCTTATTAATATTTTTTTATACAGTTAGGTTTATTTTTACTGTATCGCGAAGAGATACCGAATTATGGTTTCAGTATTGTTCATGTGTTAGTACTGTATTATTGTCAGTCTAAAACAGATTACCATTTTCATCATAATATTTAGCGAAAGCCATATTAAAATTTAGAAAATAACATTTTCTAATCTTGCCAGCTTCGCGGTTGACACTGCCTTTTTTATATTTGTAAATATAGATTTATAATAAGTGTTAGTATATAATTTTATATGTGCAAGGTTAAATATTTCTTGTATCAGGGATTAGATTTTGTGAGTTATATTGAGATTACTGGAATGTGACTGGAACAAATTGGGATTGATATTGTAATTTGGTATCGTTATGTAGACGTCTGTCCACATCGTTTTCTGTGATGTAGCACATGTCTATATGACTGTTTTGTTGAACGCTGTCTGAAGAAAGAGGAACATCTTAATCGAGTAAAAAAATTTATTTCGGTTTGAGCATCATGCATGATAAAACGAATGAGTACTTAAAGAAATAACTACAAGGTTCATTTTACTAAAATCTTAACATAATAAAGATAAAATGCTTTGGTACACTATTGTTACTGAAGCTATTGGAAGCGCTTGCTATGAATCTATTTAAACTAAGGTATATATTATTTATAAGTCCTATTACTGTAAATATTAGGTTAATATTTAAATTGGTAGTTTCCCTTTTATAATCGGACGCGGTTATTCCAATCTTGACAAATCAATGATTCTGGACATGCCTCTTGTTAGCACTGTGTTCCTTTTTATTCATGTTGTTAAGTCAAAATTATGCCAATATTGAACAAGAATTGTAAAACAACTATGACCAGTGCTAAATATTAAAATGCTATGAAATAAATTGTGTATTTTTTTTCGCTGACCTTTTGAACACCAAATCTAAATTTTATTCACCTGAAAATGAAACATAATCACTGACAATTATTATGTTATTAAAAGTGATTTACTACCTAAACAGAATGGTGATACATTGGCCAGTCGTTAAAAAAAATTTAGTTGCCAGCAAGTTTCTTTTCCGGCTTTTTTGTAAAAGTCAAGATTATACACTTGGAATTATTCGATGAATAAGCAACTATCTGAATATCAATTCTATCACTAAGCCAGCCAATAAGACCGGACCTTTGTGTATTTTTCAAACTATTCACTCTGATTAGCCCATGAGGGATAAATATATGATATATATAATAGATATCTTCGCAAATTCAGAGGAAAATTAGGCCATAAAAACTTGTATATTAGTATCATAGAAAGATTGTTCAATGAAGTTAGTTTTTCTATTTGGTCAGTCGTATGCTGGTAGAGAATGCATGAGAACGGCATTAAGTCCACCCTTTGTACATTTTTATGTGCAATAAAGTTTTAATTAACCTTTTAAGCGCTTGGCTAAATATCAATTGTCGTGCCCCTAGCGCGCCGCTACAAATCGATAAAATAATACCTACAATAAATAAGGAGGAGTAATCGTTGTATCGATAAAAAAAGTCAAAAAGTTTTTTATGTTTTTATTTAAAATCAGCCTTCTTGTATCACAATCATTCATCTTTAAGGTGAAAGCTTATCTCTAAGTGAAAATTAGTAAAATTTCCGAAATCTAACTTATTTTGACTAATTCTTTGTGAGAGCGAATGGAGCGACCGTTTTAATAATTCTTATGTTTAAAGTTATACTTGTTAATTTAACTTTATTTCGTATGACACTGTTTATTTCATGCTGAATGATGCATTATACCTGATTATTTAACTGTTTGTTATTTTGTTTTTAAAATGCGCATTGCATTGTATCCCATCCCTATGGTCATATTTATGCGACACGCGCGATAGACACCGAAGAAAAGTCCGAGCTGCCAATTACTTATTTTTGTTTAAGTTTTTTCAATGCTTAGAGCTATGAAACATAATTTTAAGTAATTGTTGTAATAAATAGCTCTATTCAATAATAGTTTTAGTTATACCACGAAGTTAATAGGACGATAATAGAACGAAAAAATCATGGATATTCTCTGTCGCAGAAATACGACACGGGCGGTAGGGGCACGGCAATATTTGTCGCATATATGCGACTCGCGCGGTTAAAAGGTTAAATATATAAATAAAAAAGCGCGAGGAAGGCAATTGAAGATCTCTTAGGTAACCCTAAAACTCAGCAAAATTCAGCTAATATCTTTATCTTTGTCCTTTTAATATTATATAAAAACATGGTACGGTACTATATGTAAGGTTGTGAAATATCACCAAAAAATATAAAAAGAATCGAGTATCTATGACCTTGACCAAGAGTGCCTTTACTGTTGTGATAAAAAATAAATTTCAATCATAGCACCTGCCTCGTGATATTTCATATTCTAGAGACCAAGGTCTTTAAAATCTATAAAAGCACAAGTCTTCCTGCCATTGCTTCTATTGTAACGTAATCTTATTGATATCAATCTTCCTACTCATATTATTTTTAATAAACCCTTGGCAAAAATTAGTAGTAATATAAATGATAAAATGAGAGTTCAAATGTATTTCGCAATTATTTTTTTCTTGATGACAATAATATCATGCGAGATAATTGAATATTACCCATCACAAACTCTAATCAATATAAATCATGATAAGGGATCACTTCAGAATAATTTGGATAGAAATCCAAATGAAAAGCATCCAGTGATGGCACAATTCAAAAATAATAAAGATATAACGTGGAGATATTTCGATGATAAAAACACAACTGTTAAAAATAAAACTAAAAGAGCTGTTGATCCAGTATTCCACGGACATCCAAAAACCAGAGAAGAATTATGGAACGATCATTTCTTAAATAAATCTAAGACATTTGATCAAAATCCATCGCTTATTAAGTTGATACATAACATTACTGTTACATATTTGAACGATTGTATACCAGTTATACTCTATGATGACCGAATTAAATCTCCAGATAGTTATTTGTTTCAGGATCTACTCATGGATTTTCCCATTTCTTATGTTCATGGTTACATTAATGATAACAATCATCTTGAAGAACCTAAACTATTGATTGGTAGAAAAGAGTGTCTGCATTTCATAATGTTTTTGTCCGATGTTAAAAGAAGTGCTAAGGTTTTAGGTAAACAGTCGTCGTGCAAGGTGGTCATAGTAGCCAGATCTTCTCAATGGGCAGTGCAAGAGTTTTTATCTAGTCCATTATCTAGAGTATTTGTAAACCTTCTCGTAATTGGGCAAAGCTTCAAAGACGACGACGATGAGACAATAGTAAGTTGAAAGATTTTATAAGTATTAATTATTTTGTCCGGCAAATAAAATTAATAATGTATGTCTATGTCATTTAGGAAGCTCCTTATATTTTGTATACTCATAAATTGTACATTGATGGCTTGGGTGCGAGTATGCCTGTGGTTTTGACGTCGTGGACACATGGGAAATTTACTAGAGAAGTCAATTTGTTCCCAAGAAAAATGACTAAAGGGTATGCAGGACATCGATTTATGGTAGCTGCTGCTCACCAACCACCATTTGTATTTAGAAGGTATTTCAAATGCCTACTTTTTGTAGTTCATTGAAATGTTTAAGTCTTACAAACATCACGATTACTCTTTAAAGTTGTGGAAATGTGATTCACAAATTTTGAGTTATAAGAAAGTACTTACTTATAAGTAAGTATGATAATAATGATTTGGTACACTATTGTTACTGAAGCTATTGGAAGCGCTTGCTATGAATCTATTAAAATTACTTATAAGTAAGTACTTTAGAACACAATGTATATTTTAAAAAAAGATTCAAGCTGTGATGAATTAAGTCATCTGACCAACATTTTTGATATTCAGGATAATAACAGATTTAGATGGTGGAAATCCGAGAGTAAAATGGGATGGCATAGAAATAAGGTTGCTGAAACTTCTAGCTGCAAGGAATAATTTTTCAATTGAAGTTGTTGAGCCTCGTGAATTAAATTTAGGGTATGTATTAACAATATGTGCCAATATTACTTACTAGCTGTGCCCGCCACATCAAATATCAGTTATAAAAAATATGAAAACAATAATTTATAATTAAAAAATCAAGTTATATCATTAAAGAAATGTCTCAAGTCTATCTATCAGCTTAAAGCCCATGAGGCCTTAAATACAGCATGTAATTAATAGGCACTTTACTGTTGCTGAATTATTTGGCATGTTTATACTTTTCTAACTACATGAACCCCTTTTTATTAAAATTTTTTAGTGTCTCAATCTTAAGGGTAACCTTTAGCAATCACGAAATTTTTTGGAGACGGACTCTGTTACAAATGTGAATGATTCATAATTTTTAGACCTGGTGATGCAGTATCGAAAGAAATAGCATTGGGTCGTGCTGATATTGGAGTGAGTGGAATGTATGCAACAAGCGAAAGGGTTCGTGAAATGGACTTATCTTTCAGTCATTCTCAAGACTGTGCTGTCTTCGTCACGTTGATGTCTACAGCTTTGCCACGGTAACCTAAACTACTAGGTTTAAAATATATGGGCTAGTAACCTCACTATCTCAGATAATTCTAGTTAGTCGTGGCCTTCTGGTTCATTATACGTCTTTTAAGTAGCATAAAGCTCTGATTGTGTATGTAAATTAAAGCTATATTGAGAATTTGACTATATTGATGCTCCTTATTAAATAGTTCAAAGATTGCTATGAACAAAAAATACAGACTTTTGTATATAAGATTTATCAAAATTTTAATCTGTATTATTTATAGTAAATTTGTAATATGAGAACGAGATAGGTACCCAATATATCTTAATTGTCATTGTGTTCTAGATATCGAGCAATTCTTGGGCCTTTCCACTGGCATGTTTGGGTAGCATTGACATTCACTTATCTCATTGGAATTTTCCCACTTGCTTTTTCGGATAAACATACTCTCAAACACTTATTACATAATAGTGGAGAAGTAGAAAACATGTTTTGGTATGTCTTCGGTACTTTCACGAACTGTTTCACGTTCGTTGGTAAAAATTCTTGGAGCAAAACTACGAAGATTACCACTAGATTACTGATTGGTAAGAATTTCTACCATTAATGTTAGAGAGTTCATTGTTTTATCATCTCACATGAAATCTGAGCATCAAACCATTGCAGCAAAATTCGGGCAATCAGCATAATCCTCCAGCGTTAGTCTCAGTTATCTACTCACTATTCACCTCTTTGGTTGGAGGCCCGCAGGTTCCACATGTGACCATAGTCCTAGATTAGGTATTGGGTGGGTATCCTGACTTACCCACGATCCAGAGCATCGGTGGAACTTGGATCATTATTCAGAGAGGTGAGAACGTAACTGGTTCTCGCGTTAGGAGGGTGGATAATGACTATCTAAGGCCTACATACACCTCAAAATTCAACGTTTCTTTACTTGATTGGAGAATAAATTTAAATATTATAAATAAATCTCTTAAGTGTAATCGTTATGTGATAACTTATTTTTCATTTGTTTTAGGGTGGTACTGGATATTCACCATAATAATTACAAGTTGCTACACTGGTTCTATAATAGCTTTTGTTACATTGCCAGTGTTTCCTGAAACAGTGGATACAATTGATCAGCTTTTGTCGGGATTTTATCGTGTTGGCACGTTAGGTACTATCGATTTTTTTATCAGTATCAGATTCCAGATATTCAATTCAATCTTACTATCCAGCTGAACCTGGTCTTTAAATCCAGTTGGATCTGTTTACCCCATAAGGAATAAAGATTTGTTTTATTTTAGTGTATCGGTAGATATCAGAAAGAAAATCAGAAGAAGTACCTATAATCTTTCTTTTTCTTATTTAAGATCGTGGCGGATGGGAAAGGTGGTTTTTTAATTCTTCTGACCCGAAGACTAATAAATTGTTCAAGAAACTTGAACTGGTCCCAAATGTAGAAAGTGGCATTAGGAATACTACGAAAGCCTTTTTCTGGCCGCATGCCTTCTTAGGATCACAAGCAGAATTGGAATATATTGTGCAATCAAATTTTAGTAAAACTAGGTTAGTTTTTGATTATATTATCTAAATAAGAATTATCGATTTATACGGTGTGGTAATCTATGAATTAATTTACTTTAATTTTAGCTCAAAGAGAGCATTATTGCATATTTCCGATGAATGTTTCGTTCCATTCGGAGTGTCTATGGGATTTCCTAATAATTCCCTTTATACAATTAAGCTGAGCGATGATTTGAGAAGAATGGTTCAAAGCGGAATTGTGGATAAAATAGTTGATGAAGTTCGTTGGGATATGCAAAGAAGTACCACAGGAAAGTTGTTGGCGGTACGTGGTTTATAAAAGTGTTATTGATTTGATATGACAATTTTCTTAATATATTTTTCTGTTTAGGTGATACCTGGAAATTTTCATATAACTTCTGCTGAAGAAAAAGGTTTAACATTGGAAGACACTCAAGGAATGTTTTTATTATTAGCTGCAGGATTTCTTATGGCTGCTGCAGCATTAGTTTCGGAATGGATGGGAGGAATCACGAAACGATGTCGTAGGAAAAAGCCGTCATCAGCCATGTCTGAAGAGCGATTAATATCAATGCCTAAACCTGAGAAAGATTCGCATATGGATTCTAGAAGTTCGAGTGCTGAATCAAGAGAAACTCTTGATGGAGAGATAATTAATATTACTCAGGATAACATTATAATCCATGAAAATTTTGACAGTGATGCATTGCGTACAAGGAGATCCAGTTCTGTTGACCTTGACAAAGAAGTGCAAGAGATATTTGAAAGGGATATGATGAGAGAGAACATTATAAGGGGAGATACTATTGAATCTCTATCAGAAGATAGAGAACCAACTGTATCTAAAGGAACTTTTGGTGATCATGTTCATATTTGATTAAGAATTTTCGTGTATTTAATTTGTTGTCTAAGGTTAAAACCATGTAGGTACGCTTTGTGAAATATCCTCTCTTGATATGCTTTCTTTATTTGTAATACAAGAAATTAGTTGGTAAATGTGTAAAATAAATAAATTAAACGCTGCAGTGACATCCAACTCTTTATTATCCTTCGAACAGTCATCAAAATAATTTATAACAATTTTTCTAACACTGTCGTTAAACATTAATTTTCATTCAGCCACTGAGATGTTTTCACTCGAAGTACAATTTATACACAGGGCAGAAATGGCTGCCTTGACACAGACAGGTGCCGCAAGACCTAAATTAATGCAATATTTGGCCCGGCCTTAGCTTAAAAAATAATTATACATTATGACTTAAATTCCCAAGAGGCATCCACAAGATCGTTGATACCTCTCCTATTATCAGTAAAAATATCGAGAAAATACAACAGATTTTGCATTCTTTGTAAATTCAAATGAAAATATACCTAATACCTACCTAAGCATTTTGTTATATGTATTGCACAACTGATGTAACGACAGAAATTTGAAATCGACTTGAGTATTTATAAAGGATATGTATTTATATTCCTATATTCTATTTGGGTTGTTCACAAAGCCGTGAAACAATAGCAAAACGACGGAAACACATGCAGAGTACGTGACTACTGTGATGAAATCAGACACAGATTTCGATTACACTTATGACTACATATTTTTCATTAAATGCAATGAATTACTCATTCTAAAGGTAATAAGTTAACTGAATAAAACATACTGTTTGCTATTGGCACGCAGCGGGATATATACGGGGAAAACATACACAAAAGTAGGTACATCTAAGAAACAAACCAAGCAAACTCTTTTTACATAAAACACACAACATAGTTGTGCGTAGAAAGGAAACAGTACATTAACATTAATAATAAAAGTGAACTCATTCCCGATAGTAAAACTCACAACCTCGGAAAATATGCTCCCAATACCAGCTTACTGTTCTTTTAATTTATACAATGTAAGTCGATAAATACACTGTGCATTCGACGAAATAATTAGAGTACTTCAAAACTTTATCTTCATAGAGTACTGTCAGCTATTACATTTTATACAAACTTCATACATTTCCCATAAATATTTTTGTGCAAATCATCCATCTTGGCTATTGGAAATTCTGAAAAGGATGTCCATTTCTGACGTGATAGGCATCTACTAAGTAACAGTCATATGATTAATCAAAATATTCAACTGTACACGATTTACAAGAAGAATTCAAATCGTAAAATACCATAAAATAATTCATATTTAATAAAATTTCGTTAAGAAATGTAGGAAAAGTAGTTTCATGTTCAAACTCGATTGAGCAAATTCTAATACAAAGCGCACCATCTTCAGGTAAATGATTAGGAACGAACAACCGAAATTACTTCAGATAACGCAATCGTAGAATCTCATTACAAGGGTCTTAACAGTGTATGCAATTATATCACATTAACAATTTATTCTAACATTTAAGGTGTACTTACATGAATTTATATATATTTCCCTAAAATGGGTCAACATTTATTATGCTCCGGTATTAAAATATTAATTCGTTTTACAACTAACCGTGTACTTATTATACAATGCGAAAATACATATCTTATGCGTTCAGACTTTTGAACTTCAAAACTGGTTATTCCCTGTACAAATTTAACAATCGTACGTCAACATTTTGTTATTGTGATTTGAAGGATTACCTATAAGTGATGTCTTAAATGTACATAATATACTACGATGAAAATTTTTCTTCACACATTCAACATTGATCTGACATGAAACAATAGAAGTTCCATTGTTATATGATCGACTGGTAAAGTATGACTAAAAATTCGTCGAAAAACAAGAAGTTCATTTTAATGACTGTGACATGAATATTTTTTTCGTTTCATTTAAATCTATCGTTTTATTCAGCCGTCCAAATGAACTACTTATTTTTCTTTGTCTTTGTAAGAATTTTATACATAGATTACAATCACAAGTTAATGAACAGTTCGACTGTTTTAAATTATGGTACAGCATATATTGTCATGTCATGATCGCAGAACACATTTTAAACTTATGGATTTTCCACGGTCATGACAATTTAACAAGTTCAGACTTAAATTATTAGGATGTGAAAAAATATTAAAGCAAAAATGCTATCATATACAAATTGGTACAAAATGGTACATTTAGGCACTGTGAGTAAGGCATCTACAGTGAGAAGTACAAGGGGAGTGAACTAAACGATCATGCTATTTAAGATGATAGTAACATTGAAGACAATGCTGATGATTATAAATACATTTATGATTAAATACGTTTAATATAATATGTGTAAATACTATATTCGTCCTTGGACATAGGGGATTAATCAATAAGTGATGATTCCCATAATATTTTGACAATATTATCTAAAAATAGGGCGGATTGTGATATAGTGTTATACCAAAATAGGTACGATATTAAAATATACTTTAGGTGAGTGCATTAAAGCTGATTTTACTCATTCGTAGGTAAATATTGTACACTGTCACTACTCTAATAGAAATTAAAATGCATCTTCAGATCACATTAACAAAATAAAATGTACTAACAACAAGCAAGTACTTATTAAACCATGTAGCCACTACACACATATCTTAACGCCTTAACAATACAAATTTTATTCAAAATTGACTCTATAAATTTTGGTCTGAAATGAGTAGCTTGTTTTTTTTTGTTCTATAGGTTGCAGAGGACACTTCAGTCATTCTTAAGGATATGTCATAAAAGATTATTATAGTCAGTCACATGGGCGCTCTTCCATTTAGAAGAAAAGCTTTGTAGACCCTGAGATTGAAAAGATTAAGAAAATTAAGGACACATTTGACTCAAGTGTCTTCCGAAGTACCGGATGCTCTAAGAGCAGCTACATACGTAAAGATTTATTGAAGCGATTTTTGGATCACTCATTCGAAATTCAAACAACATCATTCAGTATTCAGTATTAATGAAAGTTAGAATCATTTATGCAGATCTTTGCAATCAATAACTTCAACGAAGAGCTCCATAAATCATAGATCAATAGCCTTCAAAAAATAAGAACTTGCAAAATTTTGTCGCAATCTCAAATAAGTCTGCTGCAGAAATTTTATTGTAAGGAGCTCTAATTTCAATAGGATATACAAATCGTGATGCTTTACTTAAAACTGCTTAGGGTGCGAGTGTAATCATAAGAAATTTTAAAGCTTCGTGTGGTACTTTTTATACTCATCTCTAGCTAACTTTACCTACTTACTTAACATTCGTTCCTAATGGGACGTGTATACATATTATGTAAATAACATTATGATTCTCATGTATAAATATGTCAATAGATATAGTAGATTTTACAATACATAACTTTATTATTTTCTGTGATGACACTACACGCTTACTAAATTTACATAGATTCAAGTTCGGATGTCACACTATTATTATTTTTAAAATGGCACAAAAACTTTTTAAAACACTAACACAAAAGTCAACAGTCGTTTTTAAGTCTTACGCACTTCACGCTTGATAGTCTTTACACCACGCACTTAAACCGTCCAAGCCGTCACTAATACCAGAAATTTAGTGCATTATACTATTTTGTTCATCCGTCACTAATCCAAATTGACTAACTTTAAGCTAAACAGACAATGGCACGGATTGCACATATAATGATGTTATGTACAGAGGAATTTGAACTCTATCTAAATTACAAAATTGTTCAGAAGGGCTGCCACTACTGTTGTACTTAATTTAACATTTAATCTTAACTTTAGTGTACTCACATGTGCAGTTACAATAATTACGTATAATAGAAGGGTAGTGTAAACTTGAACATTCAATTTTAACATGGATTCTTAAAATCTTTACAATGGTAAACTAGGTGTATTATTAAAAATGTTCATTAGCGAATGCGCGTCGACCGTGCCATAAAATGTGAGCACCTTGTATGCACCTTTCCATGTATACGATAGCACTGTCACTGATCGTTTGCAGCACCGTCGAGGGAAAGGTTTCAACGGAGGACGGTCAATCGAAGCTCGATATTGTCGCGCCTGTATCAACCAAGGGTTAGTCTCTTGGAGCGGCGGGCTTAGCAGTGCGGGTGGAGGGGCCTCGGGTAGGAACCGAAGGCCTCATAGCCTAGCTATGTGGCCCAGCCTTCGATCCGCGGCCGTTTTGTGTGAGGCTGCTCGTAGTCGAGCGGCAGCGCGTTGGTGTGCCTCATGTCCTGCCCAGCCGGCGAGCCCATGTTGCTTGACGTGACAGAACCTGTGACATGGCAATGACACATTTTGTCACATACAGCTTAAGGTATTTTAGTCAGTTAAAAAAAAACAGTAATGGGTACCGGGTGTGTGTTATAAGGAGTTTGTGATTTACCTAACCAAGTTTCTAGTTAAATGAATGTAAGCCGATGAGTGTTGTCAGTAAACGTTCAAAGCAAGGGAATATCCATTAGGTAGTGGCTTCATTTGATAGTTTCTGGTTAGTAAATCAAGTTACAAGACCTTTAATAACAAGAAGCCAAGGTCATAAAGTAAATGCAAACATAAATAAATATAGTTTTTTTAAATGCCTTGTCCTATTAAAGAATCATTTATCATTCTTTTTATACTCCCGTCCATACTATTCATTATATAATGTAGGTACACATTATAAAGTCATTAGTGTAAACAAAAAAAGTTATCGAAACTGCGCAATGAAATGTTAGCGGTAAATTCCTACATGAATGATGTATCTGATGAGTAAGCGGGGTTATATCGCTTAGGTCACTGACATTAAGAGCTACGATAACAGAGCAAAACATCGTCGTTGCATGAAATGTGCCATGCAGTGTACTCAAGGTTATTTATTGTACACTAGCTTTTACACGGGACTTCGCTTATGTGGGGAGTTTCAGAAATAGTAGCTTATTTTACTACTGAAGGTCGATTCTGTTTCTGTAACTTCGTCAAAATTAATTAATAAGTTTTTGAGTTTATTTGTTACAGATGTGTCTGCAAATGCTTGAAATCACCTTTTCAGAGGGAATTTTCTTTTGCATATATTTAGTTGCTAGGTTTAAATTGCAGTATAGCTTTGAAGGGTTATTGTTAGGGTCATGCAATTCAGTTCATTCGACTAAGGGAAAGGCTAATTAATAAACTTGGGTTTCTTCTTGTAGGCTATGGGCTAGCAACTTGTCACTAATTGAATCCAATTCCATCATTAAGACATATCGCCGTAAAACCGTGAACGTGCCATTTCAGTTTTTTCAAGACTGTTGGCTCTGCATATCCCGCAAGGGCCGACACGTAACTATATGTTAAGAACGTATTTTTATCACAGCGGACATATTTTTTTATTTTATTACCAAATAATGGAATTACCAAGTTCATGTGATCTTGAAGTTATTTACTTAACAACCAGAGTATGCCCATTATCATTTTAATAGACATTCAGGCGTAAACCCGACTTCTCATAATGGCATGTATAATGCTGCTCGTGGTCATAATTTCTTAGAAACTCAAGTATTTATTCTAACCACGAGCGTTAAAAAAGGCGTCATTAAGCATTAAGACTTTTATGAACAAGGTTTATTTTTACCGCTGAAAACACGAGTAAGGGTAAAAATAGAATTCAATTTGAAAATATATACTTGTTGCGGCAAAGTCTCAAGTATAAATTTAGTTACTTTTACAAATTTTTGTTGGTTGACTAAGTGGAATTAATTTTTAATTAGGGCTACGATAATTTAGTTTGACCATAGACTTCACTTGAAAATTTGTTCAGGACGTACGGGCACGTCACGCGGGGTAGACAGAGCCAACATTCTAGAAAAAAAGTGAAGGGCCACGCTCAACTGTATTTTATGGTTTAATGATGAAAATCAAATAGGGATAGACTGCTAGGCCATTGCCTACAAGACGAATCCCAAGTTTTTGCGAAATCCAAGGGACAAAGATGCCGAGAAATAAGTTTTTCTTTTATCACAAATTACGGATGCAATTTTGTTTTCGGTTTTATTTTTGTTTAAATTTTGTTTTTGATTCATCTCTCTTATGTCTGGGAGTTCCCGGTTACAACCTTCACAGAAGTGTTTCGGGACCCTGGGTCGGCGTTTCGACTTTTATCTCTCCACTAGGTCGGTGTTCGGCGTTTTTTTTTTGTAGAGAAACAAGAATACAAAAGCTCGTTTTCTTTATTAATTGGGATCTTGTTTGTATGGCTTACCATCAATAACTCCAGATAGATGTGCGGGTTGAGGCGCAGGCGCAGGGGGCGGGGCGCGGTGCAGATGGTCCGGCGCGCGAGGTGGCGAGACGGGCTCTGCTTTGATCTTCACGTTGCTAGGCGACGCGGCCGGCGGCGGGGTCCCCCCACCACCAAGCACTGGCAAGCTGCTACTGTGGAAGAAATTGTAAGGTTAGGATCGGCATTATCTTCAATCAAAGAAATTGGAGTTCCATCTGTTTCATAACTTTATAGAAATAAGAAATATGGTGATTAACTGTTTTAACGAGCTTGCATGAAGAGAGTTATGAATGTGGATGAAGCGAAGGAAATATGCAGAGATCGTGGCAAGTGGAAAGAGGTAGTCTCTGCCTACCCCTCCGGGAAAGAGGCGTGATTTTATGTATGTATGTATGTGACTAACAGTCAAATAAAATTGCAATGCTATGCGCTGACCGGTTTTGTAGTCAGATGATACGAGTTCTTTTCTATTCTACCCTCATGTTCTTCCCCCTGACTTTGGTCCCAGTCGCACCCTTATCACTCTGGAGAGGAGCCCTGAGTATGCCTTTGACCATGGATCCTGGATTGGGTGAATCAGGTTTTTACACGAAGCGACTCCCGTCTGACCTCCGCAATCTTTCGCAGGGGAACTTAACTCGTATTGTATCGATTATGATTGTGTGCAGGTTTCGTCACGATGTTTTCCCTCGCCGTAAGAGCATCCGTTAGTATTTAAACTAATGTACATAACTTTGAAAATAGTCATCAGACGCTCTTTAATTCTCCCCTTATATTTTAGTAATATGATCCATGATCAAATCTTTAAAAAAATTTTTTAAGTTCCGAGTCATGTCTTATTTTATATATATTCTCAAGATCAGTCGGTAACCAGCAGGAAGGGAGTTGTTACAACTTTGCTACATATTTTAGATCACACTTCCAAAAATTGAACACGGAAAAATCAAAAAGCCTAAAGATTCTATGCATACACAGATTAAAATAAAACATGCTTATTTTAAAATATTCAGCGTCTTATTAATAACATTAATAATAATGAGGCCAGCGCTTTATGTTAATATTGTTATTGGCTATTGTTATAATGTATTGTTTTTAAAATTATCATTTATTTAAATTGTTTTATGACCGGAAAATCGGATGGGATAAGACCTCGTGGTCGCAGCCCATCAGGTCAAATCAGATCAGCACCACTCTAGATTGCACTATCCACAACTACCTCCACGCCGCAAGAGTCAGACATTGTAGAAGAAGAATGAGCAAGAAAAGTGATCAAAAGAGGTGATCATGACTCTCAGCATTGAGTGAAGCGATGTACAGAGGTGGCTCTTACTTCTTAATTTTATACTTTGTGATTCTCTCACAATTCCCCCACACAACTTCGAAACCACTGAACCGATTTTCATTAAAGCTAGAGCCGTCACGAAAAGCAAGTCAATTGATAAAAAAGTGGCCGTATCAAAACCTGTCGAAACGTTTGACTGGTGCAATGTCACAGACAAACGCACAGACTGAGACGTCTAATCAGTTACATTTTGTTTAGAGGTAAATCCGTTTAACTACATGAAATGCAACACAATATTATTATAAATCCAAATAGAATTCGAAAAACTAGCGTATAGAAACTGTGATGATATAAGCGTTCGCTATTGGAGTGTTTTGCGAAAACAACGAAGTTCATTAATTTGATTATTCTTACTCAACTAAAAAAAATCCTAAATTTCTTGATCTAACTTATGAGATAAATACATACATACGTACAACAGCTACAAGTCCAAAAGTACAATCAAGTTAATTTTGTTAAAAAGAACATAAACTTGCTCTCATCAACAAGAGCCTAAATCTTGGACATCGAGGAACGTCAGAAAAAACGATTGAACGGTTACATGTTTTGCGTGGCTTTTTGTCGATACTAATACAATTTCAATTTGGCCGTGATCAAGCGGAACGGACAAATCTTTCTTCAGTCACGGCGTTCCCGGAACATTTGGTATGACTAAACGATTCAGAGATTAATTCTTAAACAAGTGATTGGACTATTGTAGTAAGTCTTGTTGTACTTGTCAAACTCGTTAAAATGTTGTACATCAAAATCTTAACAAGGCAAATGAACACGCGATTGCCTCTACAAGTTTATTTTGGTAAAAAATTTTTGGTATAATAATTTCCAATTTGTTGTGTGACTCAAAAAATGAAGTAAATCACTATAACGTCGATACGCGATAGGTGGATTATTTAATACTTACAGATTTTTACAAAATATTATTTTAAAGACAAACTTATTACAGGAAATATCCTGTTTTATATAGGGTTTTAATGGGTTTGCAACATTTTTGTGTGTGACACATAATGCGATTACAGAAAACCCACTTTGGTAATTCTAAATAACATATTGAATGGAAATATAAATACCTACGTAAAGCTATGATTTACTTGGGCCTCTTCAAAAATGCTTGAATATACACACATACATAAAATTACGCTACTTTCCCGGAGGGGTAGTAAGAGACTACATTCGAAGAGAGCATTCGAAAAATATTTCCATACTTTTTTACATCACACGGTAACTAAGTAGCCGGTGAAGCAAAACATGGTTATGTAACTGCTTCGAAAGATACCGTTATTTTCGCCGAGTCTTAACAGACTCCGGTAGCCGTGATCGTCTAGTGGTTAGGACCCCACGTTGTGGCCGTGGTAACCCAGGTTCGAATCCTGGTCACGGCAGTGTCTAGAACACTGTCATGGCGGAGGAAAATATTTTTTGTTTTTGTAATGTTTTATAGGTATATATAAAATGTCAAGATAGTATGATTTTTTGATCGTTGCTAAGGCTAAAGCTGGTACGAGTTATATTGCCTCTGTATTTTTAATGGTGTCCGTTGATGTTAATAGTAATCAGAGGTTTTATTTAAATAACTGATACTAATTTCTAAAATAATACTCGTTTCAGTGGTCCTTGTTTGTTGTATCAGCTTTCTACGACATAAGTTGGTTTAATAATTTTATATTCACTAACAAGATGTCGAACGGACGGTAATTGTTTCAAATGTCTATGTTGGATGTAAATTTTTTAAACCATACATACATACATATAATCACGTCTATATCCCTTGCGGGGTAGACAGAGCCAACAGTCTTGTAAAGACTGATAGGCCACGTTCAGCTATTAAACCATTACAATTTTAAAACCATGAATTATTAATTAAGTTTTCCCATGCAATAACGGACAAACAATGAAAAAGCGATGATAATGCCGGATGATACACTCAGAAGGTAATCAAAATTGGGCACAGACATGTACCTGTTGTGCTGGAGGGTCTGCAGTTGGTGCGCTCCCCAAGATAATCCGATTCCCATGTCCGAGCTCATGCTGAAGTCCTGTGGTGCGAAGTTGCTGAGTCCTGAATAGCCTAGTGGTGTCTGAAATAGATTAATATTATCGTCATCACTTGGAAGGCCTTTATAGCACAGGCGTAGTACTTGCCTGTGACACTGAAGGACGGGTTCGAATCCTGGCTAGGGTACGATGAAAACTAACTCTTTTTGATTGCTCTCGGTCTTGGAGTAAGCGTTGAGTTAGTATTCTATAGCACAAGCCTCGAAATAACTTTGGGGCTAGCTCAAGCTGTGTTGTTTGTATATGTTTTAATTTGTATGGTTCGACTGCTATTAATTCAGTATGCTTTGGTTATTCAGACAAGTGCATGCAATAATAGGATAATAAATAAGTGCATACAATAATAATAGGATAGGTATCGCGGCCTGATTATTGTCATTCTGTGTAAAACCACTAACTCCGGCAAAGCACACCTAGGTTCGGGTTGGTAAAATGATAGCAATAAGTCTTAATAATTAATTATGAACACGCTCAGATGACGAAAATTTGGGTAATGCAGATTTCGTACGAAAAAGCGGATAGCCCTGGCCTGGATGTGATAATAACTCAACAATTTAAAATAATTTTTCGGCCTCTTTTGGTACAAAGAAACCGGCATATTATACTTCAATTACACTCATGTACAGACAAAGATCAGTCACTTGATAATTCCGTTAACTTCTTGCCATGTACTCATTATTACATTTCGATGTGTCTATTGAACTTGTGATTGGCTTCTATCTTCTTTTGTAAGAGAGATGTTCCGTTATCTTATTTAATATTGTGCTGATCAAAACACCGTAACTGGCAATGTATTTCGTAACAGACATAAGGTAAAAGCTCCTAATACGGCGGTAGTCAAAATCGCTTCCAATTACGGTGGTATTTATATTTCTTAGTTTTATTCCTGTTCTATTCAGTGTAAGTACATCATAACGCAAATGTGTTATTCTAAATTTATTACGGCACGACTTAACTGACATTTGCAACTACAACACATTGGCAACACAACAAAATCAATCAGTTTGTGTCACGGCATCGACGGGACAGGTGTTTTCATACAAACGCGGAACAACAAAAGTAAGCACACTAATATTTACAAAGGCAATTTTTCGTATTAATAGGCCGTTCAAGTTTGTTTATGAATAACTTATAGCATTTCCCTACTTTTAAATTTTTAAATTAAATAGCTTGTTTCACGTTTGTAACTCAGTTTTTACCCAAAAAATAAGAAATAAAATACCGCCGTAATAGGATACGAATTTTATAGACTAATCCTAACTCGGTGGTATAACTCCGTAATAGGAAAAATACTGATAAAATTTAATTGTTTATAACTTTCAAATTATTAAGTTTTTGAATTAGTTAAAAGTTCAATTGAAATAATTATTAATCTCATAAATTAATAACCATATTCTGAGGTATGTGTTCTCAATTAGAAATCTAGTTAAATAATAAAACTGTTGAGTACAAAATGTTAGTTTCTTAGGAGGGGTAAAAATTGAGAGGTGTGTTTTAATTTATCACAAATAATATCCTGTGTATAACTGTTACTTCAGTTTTACACATCTTAGCCACAAAATAGTTGTCGTTTGATTATAAATTTACACTCTTTTGTTAATCGGAATTTTGATGGGTCAGAATTAGGATTATTAAAAACACGAGTAGTTTTCCTAATACGGTGGTAGTTATTTCCAGGTAACTCTGTATTAGGTAATATGGTTTCCTATTATGGCTTTATTAATTAAACAGAAAATCACAAGATTTTAGGGTTTCGTAAATAAATAAAAAAAATCTTCTCGTCTTTTTTCTGATTCTTATTTTTTATAAATGTTTTTTTTTTTTTTTGTAAAATCAAAAACATTGAAATAATTAAATATTTTAATATCAATTAATGCAATCTACGTAATTGTTCTTTTCATTTTTTCATAGCTCAATTCAGGCAGCGGTGGCAGCGGGCAGCATTGACGCAAGTTTTAAAAGAGTTTTAAACTTTATTTTCATTATTTTATAGACTAGTAATCGCTCGAAAAAATAAAACTGTTGGTGGCTGATGCGGCGTCGGTTGCTGACGACAGCCAGCAGTTTTGAAGCGAAGCTAGTCTAGTAGCGAACGTTTAAAATTCTTCCGAAGCTGTAAATGCTCTTAGGGCTGCTGTCGACCACTGTAACTGCAGCCTGAATTGACCCTAAACTTTACTTAGGTATCTTATATTAAGTTCACTTACCATTACTAAAGGGATTATTTTTTAATATGTAAAACTTTTAGTTACAGTTTACTATCCTCTGCGGAGTGTTAGTTTTTGAAAGACTGATGTTATAAATATTTCATTATTGTTACTTTTTGTTCCTCTACGAAGTGTTGATTTTTGAAAGATTTTAGATGATTGTTATTGTTCGTCATTATTTCTTAGCCAAAGTAACTAATTGTAATAAAAAATAAAACTTAATTCCTAAATGAACCTGCATTTTTTTATATTGTTAAATCCGTGAAAGCTGTACACACGCGTGTAGAAAACACTAAATAATAATATATACATATATATACTTTAAATAAATAATATACTTTAAATTCAAAGTCGTCTTTAATTTCATTAAAGTGAAATAATGTAATTAAATAGTCAATGAACGAAAAACTTACAATAAAGGTACTTACACATTTCTATTATTGTTATACATATTATTTGTACGGAACCTAAATTAATGTACTTCCTGATCCTCCGTATTAGGAGCCGTCTACCGCAGTAATAGGCTCTGACCAAAATCATACCTCCGTATTAGGGAAAATCGACCTGCCTTTTTAAATATTTTTTTTAAATAAGAAATCGCATGAAAGGATACTTAGACTCAACAGCAATACAAAATTTAAATTCCATTTTAGATAATAATTTTGTTTGGAACCTTTAAAAATACTTACTTATGCTTATTTTTGCTTCTTACTTTCAAATGTTGCGAAATACCTCCGTAATAGGTGCTTTTACCTTAGTAGTATCGCTACAAATGCTTTTTATAAATAGTAAAGGGTTTAGATCACTTTAAATGCACAAAGTGAGTACAAAATATTTTTGGGTGATATAAGATTTATAGTACAGATACAATTTGTTAAGAAAATATTATTGTGGCCTATTTTGACTAACGTACTTAGCGATAGTCAAAATAATTTGGTGTATTATACTTAAAATCAATTTATCAAAATATGAAACAAGTCACCATTAAATTTAGAATCAATTTAAACTAAAACGTCCGAGCAGGAAACGGAACAATATGTGTAAAAATTTAACATTATAATTTGTTGTGTTTGTAAATATTACATTTATTCAGTGACTATTTTCGTAATTGATTTCAAAGTAATTATTAATATTATTAGTAATCAAATATAAAACCTGAAAATTCACCTCTCCTGTATAAGATATGTCATCCTGCGGTGGAGGCATCGAACTAGGTATGACTACACGCAGGTTGTTGTGTCGAGGCGAGTGGTGCGGCGGCGGCGCGTGCGCATGCGGCTTATGCGGGTGTCGGTGGGGGGATGGTGCCGGCCCTGGCGAAGGTGATGGCGTACAGCCGGCGCCTAGGGGCGACCCTGACCCTGGGTATCCGTTAGACATCTCAAGCATTCCGCCGCTGGGGTAAACTGGAATGTAAAATTGAAAGGTAACAATCTTAGTGTTAACCACATGTTGTTATTTTTAATTTTTGTTAATGTAAAGTCCATTTATTGTACCATACAGATAATATTCTGTACAGCAAACTGTCAACACGTTTTAAAAAATATTGACAAAGGGTGAAAGGTGTTTATTACCTGAATCGGTTTCCGAAGACGAAGGCCGTGGACTTATAGAGGTATGCATCTGTGGACTAGCTTGTAGAAGTGACTGATCGTAACTTCCCACTGGAACGCTCACGGGCAGGTTGTAGTTGCTTCCAGTTACGCTGACTCCAACTCGGTTTCCATTCAATTGGTTTCTTTGCATCATCATTTGGAATTCCTCATCAATCTTCGAGTATTTGGCTTCGGTCCGTGGGGTAAGGTTGTATTCTGGTTCGGCGTCAGGGCTGTCGGGTGACATCACTCCGTTCTTATGCTCTTTCTTCGTTAGTGCCTGCAAGTGTCAGCGAAACCAGCTCAGGTGGCTTGACGAGCCAAAATCATAATGTCTCTACTGTTATTAAAACAATTTCAGCATGCAGTATTACTTATTAATGTGCACCCTCGCTACACACTGTTAGTTCATCAATATTTGTTTCATTCAGAAAATTTATTCAAGTAAATAGTACGTATTATTTATTAAAAGTATGTAGTGGAGGGTTCAAAATAAATTGTGCTATAAATAATCTACGTGTTCTATAAATTGTACTTGGGAATCTTTTTAGCGTACATTTGTGTGTAGTGTCGAATGCAATGATGCAACTCTGACTTTACCCTTGTAACAAACGCGGAGTCAGGTAGGCGAGGTTAATTCAAATAAACACAAAAATATTTACCAAACCCATGCTGTACAAGGAACAATAACATAAACATCGGGGGTGCCTAGTCATAAACTGTTAGTATAAAAACAGGGTGTCTGGTGTTTGTACTTTATCTTTTTTTCTAACAGGAAATAAACATGCTCGTACTTTATTAGGCTTGTGTTTATCTATTCTCGGCTATGTGGCTATGTTCTATGATTTTGCTTTCAGGGATAATATCTACAACCCTATATCTAACATTGATCTTGTCGTTGAATTTCATCAAATGAGAATCACAACATTTATATTGATAACGTTTGTTACCAATGAGCGTTTTAGTAAGGAATGTATGCATTAGGTTTGTTTGTGAGTAGGAAGCACTCTGTTAATGGGATAAGTCAAGTTTGCATGAACATTGCATTGCGATCACGGGCACACAGATGACGCCGTACTTCATGTACCTCGATGATGTTGCGGTTGGTCAGTGACTCGTGGGGCTCGTTGTATTCCGTGTATTTAAGCAGAACCTGAAAACAAAATGAGTGTTCAAATATTTCATTCAGATCGATAAAAATAATGAAAATATCATATACCAACAAAAAAATTAATTATTGTTTATTTATACACAATCAAATATTTTATCATTCGATACCTGACCTTACGTTATGTAAGTTAGTACAGTACAGAATAACAGCGATGGGCAATTCGACTTGTTTACGGCCAAAGTTTACTCTGCCAATGTAAGCAATTTAAATGAAACATAAAAAATGCAAATGAGAGGTCAGCATGGTGCTTATTATGGCAGCATCATTAAATATCTCAAAGGATCTCTTTTCTGACAATGTGTTCACGGCTGTTGCATATGAAACTTTAGTTTCATAAAATTACAACCATGATTTTATCTAACTATAAAATAAATAGGTACTATTTCCCATCAGTGCTATGATATTTATTTATTTTAAATTATACAGTTTTCTTTCTTTATAGCCATCCTATTAAATTGAATTGAAATAATATAAAATAGCAAATTTTATGAAAAACTGTAGTTGCGACAAAAAAAAGTCTCAGTTTAATTTGCATTATTTAAATATTATTCCGAATGTGACGAACCTAAAAAAACCAGATGATAACAATAACATTGCAAACTAATGATTATTAAGAGAGGATAAAGTATTCATTCTTTCTTACTTTGTCCATGTCCGTGCTCGCGTATTGGTACAATTTGTTGTTTGAGCTGAAGATGATAAGAGCGATCTCACAGTCACATAACACGCTGAGTTCGTACGCCTTCTTCATCACTCCGAATTTACGTTTGTTGAACGTCACCTGGAAGATGAAAATACGAATCGATGAAAAAAAAGAATGAACCGTGTTTTCAACGTAGAATCGTGAATTGTATACATCTGTATTTTGAAATCATTCAATTGTTAACTTCAAAATGTTGGTGCCGTGTGGTTCCTGGCACTTTAGAAAAGAACCACTTCATATCTTTCCTATATATGTCGTAAAAGACGTCTATGAGGTAGGCTTATGAACAAGAGATTTCTCTTGTAGGCGACGGGCTACAACCTGTCACTATTTGAATCTCAATTCCATCATTAAGCTACATACAGTTGTACGTGGCTTTTTAAGACTGTTGGTTCTGTCTACCCCGCAAGGGATAGGTATGTGACTATATGTAACTTAAAAATTTTGCATTAGATATCAATTAAAAAAGAAAATCCGTATAAAGCCTTTCATATGTTAAATTTAAAATGTGGGGTTTTAAAGGTCGTTTATAAAATGCTAATCTCATATCGCGTAGTTTCAAGAGGGCTTAAATCACAATAAAGAGCAAAATTTTGTTTGATTTTTATATTCCAATGATATCAAATCAAAATTTTCATATACATATTTCTATGATACATTTTTCTCATTGACCGTCGTAAAATTTTTGTTTAAAGCGAATGGAAATTTTTGTTTAATTAACATAATACCAACATTATATAATGCCCTCCACATAGTCTTGTCTAGACTTTTATGTTAAACATCATCAATTATTCTAAATGTTTTTTTCATATCAAAGACGATTGCAACCTGACTGGATAACAATTGTTTAGAAAATTCATACGAGTATACTTATAATATGGCAAAACTGTTAGGTGTAACTATAAAAAATTTCGAGTACGTCTGCGTGAAATGAAAATTTCAAGTGTATTTAGGGAAATTTTCTTTTAGTGCACCCATAGAGCCTAAAGAACCTACATGCCTAATTTCAAATCTCTAGGCGGTTTGGGCTGTGTGTTGATGTGTCAGTAGGTCAGTCAATGTTTTTTTCTTTAATATATTTAAAAGATATAAAAATATGGTATAGGACTTTGTTCATCAGTGGATTTTATAGTGAAGTTAAAATTTGTGCCGTGTGGTTCCCGGTACCAATACAAAAAAGAATAGAATCACTCCATCTCTTTCCCATGGATGTCGTAAAAGACGACTAAGGGATAGGCTTACAAACTTGGGATTCTTTTTTTAGGCAACGGGCTAGCAACCTGTCACTATTTGAATTCATTCAATTCAATCATTTAGCCAAATAGCTGAACGTGGCCATTCAGTATTTTCAAGACTGTTGGCTCTGTCTACCCCGCAAGGGATATTTGTATGTATATAAAATTTTTATTAAATAGGTATAACAAAATTGTGTTTCTGTGTGTCATAAATATGACGTCAATTTATTGAAATTCAACTTAACGCGTAGCTGAAATGTAAAATATGTATTATTTGTATAGTTACCATTATTTTCCTTATTAGTCATATTCATCTCTATGTCCTCTTTATAATGTGGTTAATGTTCAATTATTGAATTGATATTACAGTAGTTTTGCAAGAGATGTTTGCAGTTTCTCAACATTTAACAGATCAAACAGAGTTATTTAATATAATACACTTATCTTTCAATTAGGATGTATTTTTCAATGAACTACTTAAAATACTGAAGAACTAAGTCTTAACCAGTGTTAACGACAAAAAATTTAAGAGATATCATTAGATTAGGTTGAATAATCTAATTCTGTCAAGAATATATCTTAATTTGTCAAATTAACGACACTTGACTATTACTTAATATGAGAAACAAAGGGCAATAAAGGACCAGAGTCATTGTCAAACTAGGAATAAGCAAATTGACCTTCGCAACTTTCATTTCAGTCTGCTCTTCTATCGTTAAACCATCCTTCATGGATCTATCCCGTCCCTTCTTTGTAAGGAGTATAAAGAGCACGGAGGAGGTAAAGAGTAGGATTAAAAAGGTCTTGTTAGACTGGACAGGGGTGAATACTGCGTAATCGTATAATTAATAAATTACCAACGGCGGTCGTTGTCCTTTGCGATAATGTTTCGCAGAGGGACTTACTGATATGCCACATCTGTTGGGTCAGATCGCATACGGTCATTTCACTCTTTGCAACCTTGTATTTGTACAGACAGTATGCATTTTTGTTTTTTTTAACGTACTTAAAACTATTAATATTTGAGATTAAAGTACATGTTTGATACACGAAAATGTACGTCCGGAACAAATTTGATTAAAATCAAATGTTTTCAGAGAAATTTTTTGGATTATTTTTTAGTCAATTAAGTCACAATTTTGTTTGCAGCAGAAGTTGTTTATACTGACCTGCCGATTCCGTTCGTCCGTGATCCGGGATATTTGTATTTTCTTCCGACCCATAGTGGCAGCAATCTTGGAGGGGGTGTGAGAAGCTGGGGGTAGAACGAAAACGGCCGAAGGCTGGCTTCTGCGGACGTCAACAGCTGTTATCTGTGGGCAAAGATATTAAAAAAATTAATAAAAAGGTTTGAGAAACTATTTGTTCATATTGAAGACAAAAGGTTTCTGGTGAAAGATCAAAATCAACCAAAATCGACGACCTTGTATAAAAAGATGTGTGTGTGTGATGTGAAATGTAAAAGAAATAAAGGGATAGCAGAAAAAAAGAAGTAAAACAATAGGCAGAGATCGTGGTACAAGAAAAGATGAAGTGACTGCCTAATCGTTCTGGAGAGAGGCGTGATTGCAAGTGTCAAGACGATCTGGATGAAACTATATTACTGAACTAACAACAAGAAACACCTAACTAGCAACAAAAAAATGTACCTAACTAACTATTCAAAACGAAAATAAAAAAAAATATTAATAATACCAGACTATTTCAGCTTAATAAAATGACAGCTAGTTACAAAATCGAAATTGTTTATTCATAGCAGGTCTCGCGTACTACAAAATACAATATGTAATAAAATACAAAATTAAAATGAACGGGATGCCGTCAAATTCAACCAAATACGGCATGTAATAGTAAAATGTGAATGAAATATCTACGCTTGAGTTTTTAAAAATACTATTCAATTATCGAAAACGCACTGATACGAAAAAAACGGTTTGTAAAAAAGGCAGACAAAATTTATGAAAAATTCTTTTTATTTAAAAAATATTTCAAGCGGTTTGTTCCCTTGAGGACATTTTTTGCATTTTCAATACAATAGATCTGACGAGGTTGGATAAACAAATTATGTAATTTATAATAGAAATTTGATCATTAATGTAAGAGTGTTATATAGTTTATATCTAATCTCTCGATTTCTGATTGAAGAATTCAGTGTCAAGCAATTGGATCATAGCCGTAAGTACCTGGTCTTTTAATTGATCATTTTACGTCTTACGTGAGATCATTGAGATTCTGGTTTAGTGTAATTGGTCACATTGTTGTTTATTACGTACTATGTGAATTCAGTTCACGTTTTTGATACTGTATTCAAGTGGAATTTAATAATGATAATAAACACACACACCCACATATATCAAGTATTTATATACTATTTTTACATGTAAAAAAGCCAAAATCGAAGGTCATATGTTTCAGTGTGACAAGTTGCGAAGGCTAGCCCATAGCCTTTAAGGAAACTAGAAACGTCTGATCACGAATACCCTAAACCATCGAATCTACATAAATAATAGAGTTATAAAAAGTGGATGTAACGAAAGAAGTATGCAAGGAAGTGGAAAGCTGAAGTCACAGCGCCTAACCTCTCCGAGAAATAAACGTGATTTTGTGAAGTGTTATCTATACTAATATTATAAAGCTGAAGTGTTTGTTTGTTTGAACGCGCTAATCTCAAAACTAGTTCGAATTGATAGATTATTTTTGCGTTGAGTAGACCATTTATCAAAAAAGGCTTAAGGCTATATAACATCACGTTGCAACTATAAGGAGCAAAGAAATAATGGAATATGTAAAGAAAAACGGGGAAAATTATTCATCCTTGCGGGCTTCAATGATGCCCAAAATAACTATTCCACGCGGACGAAGTCGCGGGCACAGCTAGTGTGATAATATTTTGTTTTAATTAACATTTACAATTTACGCTGGAAGTGATGCAGTGGGCACACATCATATTTCTTCTTCGCTAAAACTATCGAAATTACGGGATACAAGATAATCTTCATTATATATTTTATTAATAATTTTCTGCGTTTTTTTCACATTTTCCATTATTTCTTCGCTCCTAATAGTTGCAGTGTGATGTTTTATAGCCTATAATAGCCTTCCTCGATAAATGGTCTATTCAGAATTTTTCAATTCGAACCAGTAGTTCCTGTGATTAGCGCGTTCAAACAAACAAACTCTTCAGCTTTATAATATTAGTATAGATTTAAAGCTAGCATGCCACCACGTTAAGTCAACATTGTGTGGAGGCAAGCAAAAAACGGGTCATGTGTTGGGTCATTATGCAAATCAGTGTGACCTACCGTCTCGTGGTATTATGAATACGCTAATGCTGACAGCTTTATAGCTTAGATTGCAAAAAAACCGAGGACTAAACCACTGATAACAGTCAGCGTTTTTACAAAAATGTTATTGTTTGTGGGAGCACGCGTGATGTGCAAATAACGAGGTATGTATGTTTTATTTTATACGATTTTGATGCCAAGTACGGAGGTGTCGCTCTCACCAACAAATGTTTACACTGTCATTAAACTCCACTTAGTCCTGGGAATATTCGATTATCAATGTTTTGTCACTCAATTTAGCAAAGAAACACTCGATTGTTTTATCATAAATTTGTCCATCCGGATCTCCATGTATATATTTAAATTCTTCGTTTACTGACTGACAGACAACGCATAATCTAAACAACTGAATTGACTCTTGAAATTTGATACGTAGGTTCCTATGTGTAGTCTAGGGGTGCACTAGGAGAAGATTTTCCGAAATTCCCGCGGGAATGGGAATTAACTCTATACACGGACGGAGTCGCGGGCGTTCTTTAGTTTTATATAAATTGTATAAGAATTCCTTATTCGCCGTTGGCATGTATTATCAATAATGTAATACAATCAGTAATGAAAGGGAAACAGTGTTCCAGAACATTTTCACGGCTCCACGAAATTAACTTTCAGTTTCCAGGGAAAACGGATTGCAGCTTTATTCGCATTGCTGCAAAATTCCGCGCCTCCAATGTGCTGCAATGTGCACGTGTGTGTGTGTGTGAGTACACACACCGCACGTGGCAACATAAACTATCGAAGGTACAGAACGAATTTCAGATTAATTTATTGCAAGTGACTAGTTTGGAGCCGTTACAGAAATATTGAGTGAACAGTGCAAGGGGCATAGCAAAAATTGAGAATATATTTCCAATAAAATCTTACAAATACTTTACAATGAGTTTTATATTAAATGCAACATGTCAATGCTCCGATTCAACTTCAACACAGCCATAGCTAGTAAAGGATATGAGTGGCTGGCACTAATGAAAGCAAATTATAGGGGTCTCAGAACAAGATCATAATTACTTTGCATAGGTTTCAGTTTCTACCCTCGCTGGATAGGAGCCTGAAAGGTAAGTTAAAGTAATGGGGTGAATTTAATTTCATTTTGAACTGTTCTTTGACTTGTCTTTTCGAGGATTTTTATGTATCTTTCTTAAAAAGAAATATAATAAAAAAAAAATTTGGTTTAACTTTAAAAGAAATAAGAGTTTAACATTTGTACTTCTTTATTTTATGTTTATGTTTCTCCCTGAATATTTACATGTGTGCGTCGGCCTTTAACACGCATTTGCTCCTGTGTGCATTGAAGCATCAGCGTTACACACACAACGACGCCTTTGTGGTAAAGGGGTGTTGGGCGTAAGGGTGGTAGGTCAGTGTGTTTATAGGTGGCTTGGCCGCACTTGCCTAATCGTGCATTATCATATTCTGCTTGAGAAGAAATTAATCGTGTAAAAGGTTAGCGTTGAAGGCGGAGCTCTTATTAATTAATGCTCCATTGATATCAATTTGCTTCATAACGCCTTATTTGTATCATAATATTTATTATAACAGTTTTTTTTTAGTTTTAGATGAACCTAGTGGGGCTGGCATGGCATGCATTTTTATCGCGCGATAAACTATCGCTGTCGCGTTTCACGTCATAATACAAGCTCCGCAGATAATTAAAAAAAATATAATACATTTTTCTTTTATCGGTATCAAATAGTTGTATCTACCAAAAATTGTCAGATATTTCGACGAAAGTATAGCCTTGACAAAAGCTACAATAAGAATTCATTATATTTGAAAATCCGAGCTTAGATAAAATCATAGCACAATAAAATGTTTTCAACAACAAAAATCGTAATTTTGCTTATTCAACCGAAAATTCGTTATCGTTCAGTGAATTTTGAGGTGAAACTTCGATATTGACGTCATTAACGCCCTTTTTTTCTTACGGTTCATTGTTTAATTTCTTAAAAGGATAATAAAGCGTTAACCCGTAAATTACGCTCATTGGGAGTTAAATAGGCAGAGTAGGTATCCTTCAAAAATTCCACACATATGAATCCATTAATATGAACGAAATAGTTAAAACATAGCTTATTTGAAACTAGGTAAACTTATTTGTTTTTATTACATATTTATAAATTTCAACAATTGAAGAACAGCAAGCATTTTACACAATGTTAATAATTTTAAAAAAAATATACAATGCACGATTTAAAAAAATAAATATATAAATTTAAAAAAAAATACAAATCACTCGAAATATCCGCTTGGTTCCATTTTCAAATAGCTCTAATCAAAATTTGATTTCCAATACCCGCTCTATTGGAAATCAAATATCCAGGGCCGTAGTCAGGGAGCGAAGCGTGGGCGCGCGGTCGCCAGGGCCGGAGCAGCCGCCCACTAGCCCGGGAGCCCATGTACTTGCGTGTGTGCACTGTTGAAGGCGACACATGGAGACTGGATGTATAACGAACATTTTCATTGATCAAGCCCTTCTACTACTTTTTGCGTATTAAACTTTCTCCAAACTACATTCCTATGTTTAACATTAACATAATAATATGTTGTAGGCATATTATTGACTCAAAAATATTGGACAATTTTTATTTATATGTATAATACTGTTTGCAATATTTTTGTTCAAAGAAATAATTTTGGTACAATATGTATACCAGATTTATTATTTATGTTTTATACCGGAATACGATTGAATAATGATCATTTATCAAGCCATCAATTTTGATATATATGTCAATTTACATTCTAGATTATATTTATGTTGTATTCAAGCGCAATATTGACCCAAAAAGAACTATTTAAAAAGGAAAGTATATGTACTATAATATGTTTCTTTTTGTTAGGTTTTAGAACTTAAAAGGTAAAACGTGCACATTTGTGTGTACCAGGCTGTATCTCAAAAACAGTGAGAGCTAGAAAGCTGCAATTTTTAATTTCTGTTGCCGCTATAACAACGTTATTTATTTTATTTTTTTTTATTTATTTTTTTTTTATTAAAATTAAAATACTGGGATTACGATAAAAATTCTTATTTTTCGTCTTGTTTTTGCTTAATATTAAAAACGAGAACAGGTAGACGCTTGAAATTTTTACAGAATATTTATTTGTATATTACCTTCCAAACTTGTTAATTACATATATAATTTAATACTCGTATAATAATCAAGTAAACCAGCCGGCAGCGGCTAGTCTTTCCTAAGCTGGTCCAAACAAAAATCGCATTAGCAATCGCTCCGATAATGTTTGGCATACAAAGAGCGATGTACATTACGCTAGATAATTGAATAGATACATGATGCTATTATCGGTGTCCTTGCGAATGCCCCTATCTGATCTGGCTGGGTTGCCGACAGAAGGTTTTTTGATTTGGATAGAACCAATTTGTTCTACCGTGAATGAGGACTGAAAACGTAAGGCCCGAGTCTTTTTGTATTTAAACCTCACCACTTAATACATAAAGGTTTCACAATAGAGGCTATGTATTTGAAATATGATATTTCTTGACAAGTGTTTCTTCATTTTTATTCACAAAACAAGAAATTCTTTTTGCTCTATAAAGTATTTAACAGCCTGTAATGCGGTTTTGAGTGTTAAAATATAAAACTTTATAGGCTTCTACTAGGCTTGTGCCATTAAGCAAATGAATACATAAACATAAACAAAAATTTTTTTTATCACATACTGGCCTGTTAACCCTGTTAACCACTGAGCCACTGAACTTGTCTTTTTTATAGAAAGTATAGAAATTATAAGAATAAAAAAATTGCGTATATATAATCAGATTTATCCAATAATCTGGAGTTTTCAAATTAATTGCACTCACACTGCATCACGTAGGCGAGGTGGGAGAAGGAGGGCGGCACCCACGCAACGGGAGGGGGGAGGCTGGAACGGGAGGCTTTTGCACGTGCATCCCGGGGAAATAATTGTGTTAATTAGCATACTGATAATATGAAAAGGGGATTTGGCTGCTTATTTTCTGGATAAGAGTAGTGGCATGTGTGGAGGCCACGTGCGTAGGTAGGTAGGCTTTAATCAGGGAGTATTAAAAAAAATCATAAAATTTCGCCTTTTTTTCGGAGGGGTAAGCAGAGACTAGATCTTTCCACTTATCGCGATTCCTGTATACTTCTTTCTAGTATGCATTAGGAACTCTTTTTCATGCAAGCTCTTTGGTTTACCGCCTTGATCTGGCCTTTCGCAATGTTAAAAAAATATGTTTTTTTGGGTAATTTATGCGTATGAGTTTCATGAGTACATTTGTCACTCTTACTTTTCATGAGAAGGCTGTATATCAATTCCAAACCGGTGTTACCTAATTTGAAGTAAGCAGTCCTAATATTCTTCCAACATATTAAAAACAAATATTAGCACTCGACACATTATATTAGAAAGATTTCGTGCATGACAAAGTCATTATTTATGTTAGTTTTTCTCATTCTGCTGATTAACTGATAGTCGGTAAGTGAATTGTATGTTTTGAACTGGTAAACAAAAATATGTTTGCATTTCCTGTTCTTCGTTATTTTCTTTGTTTTCTTTCTCTGCCTTATCCCGAAATTGCAAGAGAAGTAGAACGTAGATAGGCCTAGGCAACGATACCAGGTATATATACTTGATTCAAATTCGTAGCGGTGCTACGAAATTAGTGCATGTTATTTTCCACGGAAAAATAAACTATTTCTATGTTAAATAGATAATCAATAAACAGGACAGACAACAAGATTTGAAAAGAGGCATAATTTGCAAATTAATATTTCTTGTCTCCGAACTGCGTAGCGTGTAGTCGTTGCCAGGCAACGCGTCACTGTCGCAAGATGGCGCGGGTGACGTCAGCTGAGCCTCGGCGGGGGAGCGGAGGGGAGGAAAGGGGGGAGCAAGGTCTTACGGCCGAGCGACGACCGTGTCACTTCCCAATGAAAAACAGACCTGAGACCCGAATTAAGGGCTGTCCTTGAGAATACGAGCGGAAGGCAAAAGTACAAGGTTCACCCTCAACGTCTGACACGCAAAAATCTTGCAAAACGTGCAGAAACCTCGCAGTTTGAAGACCCATAATGCTGTGACGATCTCATATGACATCATCAGACACGGCTTGTTTATGTTTCAAGCACCATCTAACTGTTTGACCCGCGTCAAGTTCAGCGAAAATGTAAGTGATTTGTTTTCGAAATGTACTATGAAATTGCTTTGATATTATATTCGAAAGTACACATGTTGGCTACAGAATATGACCGCCAAAAACAACTGAATCAATACATTCAATGTCACACGCATAGTATCGGTACGGAGTCAAGATAATCCTCTGGATATAATCGTTGGTACAGTTGCATTATTTTTCGTTTAATTTGATGTTGACCTGCCAAGGGAAATAGGCAAAACATAACCGAGTGTACGGTGACCGAGTGTCGCTCGTTAGCCGTGACAGCGATGACAATTGAGCATGACGTCATCCCACCAACACAGCCGCGGCTACTGTTGATAAAGAAACCGCAAGTGTGCATGTGTGGGTGGCTAGATAACTTTGTAGTATTTAATTTTGTTGAGATGTATATAATGTACGACATTATCACCTGTTTTCGAACATGCATTTGGCTACGTTCGTAATTATGTGCATCGTATTTGCGTTGATAATAACATCCTTATCAACGATGCTTGTTCGATATAATTACAGCTATCTAGCTACAATGATAGTAGTTTGAAGATTTTTGGCATATTAATACATTTTTTATACAGTTATTTTGAGTGAGGATTAAATAGGGAATATAAAACTTAAGTTCTTGTAATGGAATGATTTAGAAGAACTATAAAATTTTGTAGTAAATGAAGTTGATAGAGTACCAAACTACAAGTAATTTATCGATATTTTTAAAGGACTACTTAAAAATATATATTAATTACCTACTTCACCCTAATTTCGTCCGTAAAGGCACAGTTAAAACTTCATGGTAACAAAGTGTATAAATCACTGTAAAGTATATCTACGATGATTCAGTACTGAAAGACTACAACAAAAGGCAACAAATGTATCGATTTTAGTAACCAAGCCGTGAAGTTGTTTAAATATTTAAAACCTAAGTAACGGTACTATTCGTAGACATTGGGACGACGAAATATGATATTCTTTATTTTTTTTGTGTGACAACGATATTTGAAGTTACGCTGAAAATGATGATATTTAAAATACCTCATTCATGTCTATTATTAATACCCACTCGTATTGTATTTATAATATAAACTATGGTAATTACATGTACACCTAAAATTAATATGTGTAGAAATCAAACATATTTATATTGGCATGTCAGTGTTCAGTAGCCAATGAACTGACCATATAAAAAACAACTACCAAGTGTGTTCATTCATTCATTCATTCATATAACTACGTCTATATCCCTTGCGGGGTAGACAAAACCAGCACTTTCTTGAAAAACTGATAGGATACGTTCAGATGTTCGGCTTAATGATAAAATTGAGATTCAAATAGTATCAGGTTGTTAGCTCATCGCCTATAAGAGAGTCCCAAGTTTATCATTGTTTTCCTTAGTCGCCTTTTACGACATCCATGGGAAAGATCCCAATTAATATCAGGCTCTATAACTAAGGCATTTTATCACCAAACAGTGATAAAGTACGCTTATAATGGTAACCATTGTAACTGCTTGAGTGCTTGACTATACGGAGTGAGGGAAAGATACGGAGTGATCCTAATCCAAAATGCCAGGAACCACACGGCGTACCTAATTTCTTTGGTTAAACTCTGGTGTATTGCAAAAAATTATGTACCTTATATAAAAAAAATAACACTCGTTTTGCAAGCGTTTAGTATACATTCATTCATGACTTCTATGACCGTTGAATAAAGAGTTGACTGTCATTGTGACAACAGACAATGTTTGCTGGTGTAATGTCTGAGATAAGGAGACGTCAGGCCGGGCCTTTGTCGAGACAGGATTACATTGTCAAGTTGTGACCCCTCGTGCTCCCATTCAGATGATAATTACCGAACAGAGATGGCGCCTCTGATGATCCCGGCCTAGATAACATTAAAATTCATAACAATGCTAAACAGAAAGAAATAAACACTCACATATCGTCTTCTCTTACGGGAGAGATAGTGCTAAGTATCACAAGTCTCTAAGTTTCTCAAAGAGTCATACTCCAAGATTTGTGACTTGGATGTGATGGCTTAGTGATGATAAAGGCAGGACGCAAGTGAAGGATTTTTTGATTGTCTTTATCAATCTGCGCAGTAAGAGAATCAACTGACTTGCATTATGTTGTGTGCCGTGTGGTCCCCTGCCTTTTACGAGATTTGGTATTCTCCTTGTAGGCGGTGGGCTAGCAACCTGTCACTATTCTTATCTCAATTCCATCATAATGCCATACAGCATACAGCTGAACGTGGCCTTTCTGTCTTTTGAAGACTATTGGCCCTGTCTCCTCCGTAAGGGATATGGACGTGATTATAAGTAGGTATTGTTGTTTGTACTCCATTATGGAAATTTTCAGTCATTAATCTGTTTCTTTGGTCGCGTCTCTCGCGCAGAATATGGTGGAATTACTCTTTAGAAAAATGTCTCCTTTGAACAACTACTAAGCGCTTGGAAGTATACAAAAGCACAAAAAAAACTTACGAAACAAATGTAAAATTTCTTTCCGATAGTGATGTGATGTCGTAACGGGCATTTTGTTTACTGGTCCCGAGCTGACCCGAAACGTGAATCTGTGTCAAGCAGTTTATTCAATCTGCCGCCTGAGACTCGGTGTGATTCCAAGGAAAAGTAGATCCTACGCTTCCCATGTTTAAGCACAAATTCCTGTAATATCTTTATAATGGCACCCGTCTCCGCCCTTGCGGGTGTGCAACGCGTATGCCCTTGAAATGGTGTTAATGACACTTCGCAAACGAGAAACATATCTTGGCGTAAAAAATGTCTTTTGTCCACATGTTTTATATCTACTATAAGCTACTATATAGTATACACTCGTTAACCATATGGGCGACAAATGTGAACAAGTTTTCAAAGTGATAATCGTCAGTTAAGTAGGTATGTCTTTGTTACACTCGGTATTCACAATTCCATCAGTTCGGTATATTTATTTAATAAGTGCAAATAATTCTGTTGTTGTATTGAGGAGGATAAAATGATAATTTCAATATGAAAAATTAAAGTTACCGGTATAAAAGACAGAATACTTTTTATGACATTACTCATATCGATCATATCACACTACTTTCTTCTTGAAAACTCTCACGGAGAGTGAAGCCCCGGGAAAAACTTAATAAAAATAGAATGTTGTCTTAAAAATAAAATCAATGTAATTAAAATTTAAAATTAGAATTTCAAGTAACTGATCCGCCGAATTATCGAAGCAATAATCGAATTGTTTGCATCACTAATCCATCGGCATGATATTGACTTAGCTCGCTTCAAATTCGATAAATCTCTCATACGTGATATCAGCACTAGGAAGCTAGATTAATCTCGCGAGTGCCACTGATAAACGTCACTCCTTGCCAAAACGTTCGATCAATATTCAGCGAAGCGAAATTGTTTGACATGATAAGATTGTCGACGTTATCTGAAACAGCTGGTATACTTAAAGCAAATTCATTTGGTTTAACAATTTTGGATATTGTTTGTGAAATTTTCGCAAGGTTGGATGAGGAAAGTCTTTTTGCAAAAAATGTATCGAGAGAGGTAAAAAATCGATTACCTTTCCTAGGGCCTTTTACAGACTTAGTTGTTATTCATTTGATAAAAAAAGTGTTCAAATATGCGTCGTATTTTTTGTGAAATGAAATAGAAAAATTGTCAGCTCAAACATTTCATTGACTTTTGGCTTGACGCTTGGCTTTGCTTTTTTATTAAGAAAATTAAAATAGTTTAATGAAAATACATTAAAAACGAGTTAATAATGACAATTTGTGCCTAATTAAATTTTTCTAATAAAGTAAAAATTGACCATTTAAATTATTCGTAGGTAATTTAAATAATTCGTAAAAATTTAAATAGTTCGTGGTTGGTAGGTGTGGTGAAAATCACATTTAATACGGTATAACTATTTACAAAATGTAAATATACATTTCTTAATACAGTTTTAATGCGAAAACATAAATAACAAAAACGAGACTAAAGTAACACGTACATTGTTGAGGCGAACTAGTGTTATTTTCCACAAAATTGACAATACTATCACTTAGCGTAAGTAATTATTGCTATTATCAAACAAACTAGCATAGGTAGGTATCTGTTTAAGGCGATGCGTCTTAGATAACAACATAAAGCATGAGTAGATATATGAACGCGCTAAAATTTAAGATAAATATTTGCGATATCTAGTATCGCTAAGATTTGATATAAACGTAAAACAACTGTTTTTGCACTATATATAGGTATAAACTTACCTTTATTATCGTCTAAATGAGTAACTAAGTTAATTTCAATTAAAATATTTAAAAAATAAGCAACATGAATAGTTGCATAACGAGATGCTTTTTATGAAAATGAAAAAAAAAGTAAAAGCGAACACTGCTCGCCGTCATGTTGGTAACATTGAACGCGCGAAAAAAAGCAAATGGCCGCCTCCAAGGTCACAAGAAGCTGTCCTAGTCACGGAGGGCATTTACATTTTTTTAATCGACGCCCGGAGCTTTGCAGAACCCGCTGGTCCCTGTAAAAAACGGACAGAGTTCTCCTAGGAATTATACGAGTAGATATATATATATATGGGACAAATTACACTGATTGAGTTAGCCTCGAAGTAAGTTCGAAACTTGTGTTACGAGATACTAACTCAACGATACTATATTTTATAATAAATACTTATATAGATAAACATCCAAGACCCAGGGCAATCAGAAATAGTTCTTTTCTCATCATGCCCTATATATGTAGATATAAGTGGTTTGTCAGTATTTTTGACAAAGATTTATAGTTATTTTGTTAAGTACATCTGAATTTTTAGATGGTAATTTCTATTGCTGGCCATAAAAAATACGACCTCGTTCTGTTTGTATAAAACATAATACCAATTATTATTCATAATTGGAAGCCATAATTAAATTGCATTTTCTATATTTTTTAAGAAATGCATATTAATATGTAAATATGATACGCTATGACCATGCTCAATGAAATATTCTGCGTTTTATGTCGATATTATGTACAAAACAAGCATATTAGGTTTAAAAAATTATGAACAAGATAGGTGCTTAAATTTATTGGTTATAAACCAGTCGATAAAATCGAAACTACAATATCGAATAACGACATTGCGAGTTGCCTTGCAAAACCAGAATCTTCTCAATGTAGACCCGTTCGTATTAAAAAAAAAAGAAAAATACAGACATACAGTACGCGACGATGGGAATCGAGTATGCACCAACTTGCACAAAACTTTGAGTATGTGCAAAAACTTTATTCCGTTGCACTAAGGTTTATTTTAACAACCGAAAATAAGCTATTTGAAAAAAGTTGGATGAACCGTAAATGGCTAGTACACCTGTCACTGTACAAGCCAAGGTTCTGGGATTAGGTCTTAAATTGTGATATTAATCTTCCACTACAATTAGAATATTAAATGGTTTTTTAAAATATTATGACTAGACCAGGTTTTAAATTATAATATTAATTATATCAACTTTTAGCTATGTACTGCGTCTTGATATTTTAAATTTCATATGATTACTTTTTGACCAGTAGATTTTTTTTTAAACTCTACACAATCATACATCATAGTAGTATGTATGTAAAGTGTTATTTGTAATAGTATTAAGTAACCTACTATTCATAGTTATATTAATATTTCTTTTACAGTTATCGCGCATTCCATACATCCATCTCAGTTTGGTCCAAAGGTCCGACTAACAGAGAATGCCTTGTAACGTGAATAAAGTTTAATATTTTTTTTTTCTGTACTTTAATTTTATTTTATTTAACGTAATGTTAAATTAAACACCAATTAATCATTTTTCTTTTTCGTACTAAAACCACATTTATGTGGGAACGAGTACCAATGTGACAACTATTTATGACGCTTCTGGACGTTACATTTGCTCAGTAATTTTATGAAACTTATTTATGACAATGACGATGTATTAATACTTTACTTTGCAAACAATAACTTCTTGTTTCTATGAAACTCTTTGCTATACTTATATAATTTATTTTACAATTTGGATAATTCTTTAATTTATAAATCCACAATTAGATTATTTTAATTTTATGCATAACTTCAAACAAACAAACTCAAAATGAGCGTTGCTTTCCTTACAAAAATTGTCTTTCCTTCTCTTTGTAAATTTCAATGTCCAAAGTATTATAGCAATAATGTAGTTAAGCGTAGTGTTAGTTAATTGTAACCGGACGGTTCGGGGAGCAGAGCAGTAGCGAAGACTCTAAATGACTATGTGTAAATCGACGGACCGATCGTGTGTTCCAGCTTTATTCTAGGGATGCAACGATATAAAGGTAAATTTATAGGATTAGGAGATACTGCATTTTTAAGAGTCCCTTAAACCGAGAAGCTTTCTTGTAGAGATGGTGATGTGATGAATGTGGCTGAAGCAAAAAGTTTGTTTGTTTGTTTGTAAACTCTTTATTGCACAGAAAAATATACAAAAAGACAGCGCACATAAAAAGCATTGAGTATGCGTTATAATAATTAATTTTTAAATAATTAAAGGGATTTTTAAAAGTGAAAATAAGTCTAGTGTCTTCTCCTCCGGGAAAGAGACTTGATAATATATTTTTAATAAAAGAGGCTAATTCTATACTCAGATCAGGGGGTATGGAGAGCATGTGACAGTAATGCCTCGAGAAGAAGGACGAGTAGGGCTCAGCACATCCAGCAGTAATATTATCAAACCTGATATGATGATAGAATTTGCAGATGTTAATTCACTGTCGCTTTTTGACTTTCAACCATTTTACGGAACATGTTTCAAATACTTGTATACTTAAGTTTTACCAAATGAATAAGACAGCCCTAACATTGTGGTTTAGCGTGTGTTGCAACGCGCTACTGAGATACCCACAGATAAAAAGAACAAGTATTTTCAACCTATTGGTATAAAAATATGTTTGTTCTTATATTGTATGTATGTACGACAATTTTCCAACACTAAACGAATTGCTTAAGTAATAAAATCTCATTCTTTACACAAGACGACTCCGATCCGATCGTTGTTCTTTAAAAAAATTCTGGAATACTTTTTCAACATCTACTGAATTTTTGTTATTTTATTTAAAAGTAGTGTTACTGAAAATGCTTGATCATTTAACATTTCTAGCTCTACATCAAACACTAATTGACGCTGGTTACAATTGAAACACGGTAAACCCTGAATTTTCCTACTGTTCTGTTCATTTCCGGGACCTTAGTTCACAATGCAGGAAAATCATTGGCAGTACGACATTGCACATCAACTATTGTATTTTATATATACTCATATTTAACACGTGTTATAAGTATGTACTTAAGACACATATGTATATGGGGAAGATAGCGCCAAAAGTCTTTATAATATGCGAAGACCAATTATTACAAATTAATTTTATTATGGGTAATTGTATTTCTTCTAAAGAGGCGTGATTTTATGTACGTATAACAGATTTAAAGTTTTATATATAGTACATTAAAAGACTTATTGATAATGATTACTCCCCTAATACGAGTACAAGCTGAGAAGGCACGACTATTTTTTTTAATAATATACCTATATTTAAAGTAATAACAAACGATAGAATTCTGAATGGGTACTTCAGTTATAAGTACTTATATATATATATATACAACTATAAGGAATCACCAAGGCATGGTATATGACACAACTCATCGGCGTCTATCATAAAATGTTATCATAATATGTAATGACATCAGCTAAATATTGATAAAAATAATAATACCTATTTTTTACCTAATCATGCTAGAAGGATTATTACTTGTATATTTTGGCTTATTATATTTTTTTTGTATTATTTATATTGTATTTTATTTTGGAGCTTCGCTGGTCAAGCGGGTATGCGATTAAAAGCGTGAGAGATGCTTTTTTCAAATAATTGAATCCGTTTGTTATCAGATGCCCAAGCGGCGAGGAAAGACATCGAGAGGAAACCTGCATCTTTTGATACTTAGATGAGCAATTGCGGATGTTTGAATATCTTGTTCCAATATGGGTTGAGTTCCTCTGCAAGGAAGGTTAGTTATTGTTACATTTTTATAATTAAATTTTTTTTTACAGCAAATTTATTAAATTATTTTAATGACGATCACCGCCGTAAACGTGATTATTTCTCAGAAACCTGTGTAATTATATTTGAACTTACTGTCACTTTGTTCCCTTTAGCTCGTAATTACTGAGCTGCCGGCTATTAGCATAACATACCTGAAAGAGAAGATAATATGCGGTTATTCAACAGCAAAAAACTTTCTAACATTCACAACCATCGATAGTGTAATTAATCTAGTTTAAATCGCCATAAGAGTTATGCATAGCTCTCTACTAGACTAGTACATCAAAATCTGATTATAAATAGCGAGCAGAATTAAGATTATTATAAAAATACAAAAAGAATAGGACCACTCCATCTTTTTTTCATGGCTATCGTAAAAGTCGACTAAGGGATAGGCTTATAAACTTGGGATTCTTTTTTGGGCGAATTCAATTCTATCATTTAGCCCAACAGCTGAAGGTGGCCTATCAGTCTTCTCAAGGCTCTGTTTACTCCGCTACTGTTGCTAAAAAATAGTGTTTAATTTATTAATAAAAAAATAATAAATCACTTATATCCATAAAAGTACCATCGTATTTTCAGACATTTTCATATTGATATAAATTGATTTTTTTTTAAATAGCGACTATTTCGCGAAAATTCAGTGGATGTTGGAGAAGTATTCTAGAAATTTTTGCAAGAAGAACAATCGGATCGGAATCGTGTTGTGTGAAGAATGGATTATATTACTTAAGCAATTCGTTTAGTGTTGGAAATTTATATCAAAACATTTGCCATTTAACTTTTTTAAATCCTTTCCATCACAGCTTATTCGGTTTAATGTTCCCAAAAATCAGGTTTATTGCTTGCGCGCGCTTTTTCGTATGCGTGTGCAGGGGTCATTTCCCATAGTATTCTAACACTCGACCCGACCCAGAAAACAAGTTGGATTGAGATTGACCGTGGTCATACAGTGCGAGTAGACTCGCAAGGCAAAGAGGTGTTAGTGTAGATAGCTTTTCTTTTCTTTAGTTTAGCACGGTAGGGTGTCGAAGGTCCGCGGTAGATTTTTACATATATGTATATTTATTTATAAACATCCAAGAACCAGGCCAATAAAAAAAAATCGTTCTTCTTCTTCTTCTCTCTTTTACATGTTCAGGCCGGGACCCGGATCGTACTGTGTAATAGACTAGATATGCGTAAAGTAAATTTTCAAAGAGAACAGAAGAAGTGTCCTTATCTATAAATCCTTAACATTTTCATTTCTTAGAACCTATACATACAAGGAATAGGATTTTCTACTTTAATTATCGTTTTTTAAGGAGCTAAATCTTTTTACGAGTCACTCCTGAGTGACACATCTCTTAGGCCATGGCACCCCACTTGCTCGACCGATGCCCACACTAACCGAGCAGTTTCAAACTGCAATTGCCTTGCGAGTCTGCTCGTTCATTGTGTGAATAGCCATTGGCGCAGGTTCTATAAAAACGCCTTGCGATCGTGCCCAAAAACTTAATCGATAATGAACTCTATCGGATATTGTATTGAGTTTTTTTTTAATTAATCGGGCACAGACGTTTTTGTGTTGTTTCTGTGCTATATCGACTTCTCAAAACAATTGATGAAGATAGTGAATCTTTAATGCGCACTGTACTTAAAATAATCGCGCCTATACAAATCAATCACTAAATATTTATAATGAAATATTAACAAAATGTTTATTGGTAACATAAGTACCACAATAAAACGCTATTAATTATCTATAAAAAATGTAAGAAGTCATTTTGAAAGAAATTGCCAGATATATGAAATGATCGCGGCAAGTTACACGTGGAGGATCAGTAATCACATTAAAATTATTGAGAATACAAATTTATCGCTGTAATCTTATAAAATTGATAAATCTGAAATGATGATAGCGAAATATTATCACACCTACTATATATATCTTTATCACCACAACACAATATAGTCTAATCACGTGACGATCACTGTGCGATAAGACAGTAATTAAACATAGTTACGCTACGCCGAAAATGTTATAATGCAGCGTTAAAAATAACGGTACTTTCTAAATATAGACTCGACTTTCTAAATATAGAATCTATTTTTAAAACGCGCAATCATATTAGTGACCGCAATTTTAGAACTCGTTTAAGATCATCGATATGGACTGTTGGACACAGTCACAGTTATATAAAATAACGAGTACCATGGAAAAATACTTAGACGATTTGATAGATCTTCTCGCTTCGTTCGTCTTTTTTGAGGGTCAGTGACGCGTTTCTTTACACATAGATAGAGGGCTCGCTGTGTAATCTATTTTTTAAATTACTTAGAATTATAGACAGAGTACTACTTGTAACTTATACTTAATTTGAGTGCCTGAGAAAAATGTTCATTTTACTGGCGATGGTGTCGCGAGACTGTTTTGGATAGTGGAGTTAAGATGGACCACTAGAAAATAAAGAAATATAAGTATACAGATTTATTTATAGTAATGTGTACCAAATCATGTTTGCAATTCACTTATCGTCATATTACACACATTAGTAGGTACTAAGTTGGAAAGATAATTGTTACATAACATTTTTAGTAATAGTGGAAAATTTTATACAGCGTTCTAAAGTCGAAAAATATGTATATTTTGTCCGGTTTATATTATATTTATCGGACAGATAAATGTTTATCTTATCCGGATATTTTGGTGGTCGTGACTCTCGTGACCCGCAGTCAGGTCGCAAACACTATTGGTGTGATAGCCGAGTCGATAGTACCTATACTTACCAGTCGTGTGATATGAGTGTGTAAATTACGCTCACAAACAAAAAATATACCACGTGTTTTTTATTATGTAAAGATGGGAGATTTTTGAGACCTATATTAAAGTTGATCGTAAAGGGAATTTGTATGGATTAATAGAAAATCCATCTCTCTGCCTGCCCAGATTGGAAAACAAGCGTGATGATTGTAAGTTTATATAAGAAAGAAAGAAAAAGAAATATTTTGTACATTAAATAAAACACAACAAAAACAGAAACATTATAAACCTATAACTATTTTTTGGACCATAATGGCCTCAGCTATTATAATTCCTTTCATTAATAGCTGACATCAATATTTTTTGTTAAGATTTTTTTAATGATGGATTACTTATCATTGAAGACATAACATCATAACATAACATAATATTGTATGTATTATGTTTGTAATGTATGTATTTTTCAATATGCATGTGCACTTTATCGCTCCACCAACTTAAAGTTTTTTCTGTTTGGTCAGCTGGTAGACTGGTAGAGAACGCTAAACAGCATTAGTCCGACCTTTGTACATTTTTTTTGTGCAATATTTTTTTTTAATAAATAAATAAGTAAAAAACAATATGGCATTTGTTTACATGACTTTTTAAACGACGAGTCTAACATTATAAAGAATGAGTGAATGAAAAGTTCTAATTCTCAACCTTTGAACGACCGGGTCTCAGAAAGATTTCGGATCAAGATCGTAATAATCCATATGTCCGGTCCGGAAGCCTAAAGATTGTAATATATCATCATAGCAGGTGAATCTGTATCTCACACTTTTAATTTTTTTAAAGTACTTTGTCAATTGAAAAAAATTAAAAAAAAATATTGAAAATTCAGTTTGCACACATAACTGTCACTTGTTACACAGTCAGCGAAGTAAATGTGGCTTTCACTAAGCAATTAATTTAGGCAAGTGAAAGCTCATGTGAACGGTATGAAACGATTTGAACGTCACTCTTCATAATTTAGCGCTGTTGTTTCTAGTAAAATGTGTATTTTTTTTTTATTTACTAAATATATTTTTTTATAAATAATAATAATTTTAATTCATGTTTTATATATATTTTTATTTATATATTGCACAAAATACAAATATATAGCACAATTGGCGGACTTAATGCTGAAAACATTATCTACCAGTCAACCATTGGGTCTGACAAAGAACTTTAATTGGGTTCAAACTAAATAAATATATTTATACCTACATAAAATATAAAATAAAATAATTATTATATACATGCATAAAAAAACTGAATTAGAACTATGACGTGTACGAGTATGTACGTATGTGATATTTAAGAATAGTTATAATGTATCGAGACATTTATATGAGGCTAACTTAAATTTATTTATGTATTTTTACAAACATATATTTTTCCTGTCTACTTAACAATATTATTTCTCAAATATATTAATTATTTATTAGGGCTTGTTTCATTTAAATACATAAAAACAGCCGATCTTTGAAGCGTAATGGCTAGAATAATTAACCATTTAAGGGTCAAAATAATAAAAAGACAACGATAAGATTCGAACTTTGTTTACAGACAAAAGATAATACCTTAGTTACGGAACTTACAATGTTTAGATTGATAACTCGAACTAATATAATTGTAACTATTTTACAAAAACCAACGTGTTTACAACATCCTTACTTTCATCACGATTTATCAAACCTTTCCATCAATATACTGAAGTGGACAAATTCTACCAAATATTGACACAGACATTAATGATATATCAGTCAGTCTTTAATATAAAAATTTACATATCTTGTAAATTTCGAGGTCATACTTCTTTCCGCATTATAATTCGTCATCATTAACATTGGGAATTTGTATAATAATGATGGTATTCATAAGAATTACCTATACATATTTCTAGAATTTAACTTAGTACCTATTCGTTAATTTTATCAAAGCACAAAGTCTATGTGAAATATAATATTTCTAAATTAAATATTCTCTAATTAAATTTGGCTATACATTGAATGAAATATGACATGACTATCACAATATCTTAATTTCAACATCGATAGCAAAATATTTTCAAAAAAAAAAACGTAACCTGCCTTCAGAAAAAAAATCTGTCAGCTGATTCCAAAAAAAAAAAAACAAAACTGCTCAAATAGCAACGCTTCGTCATCAGCAAACTACTATCGCTGAGTCCGTTATCAATGCGTAGACGTTCCGTTTTTAGAAATATTAATTCAGTAATAACCGTTACTATATTTAGCCTGGCCTAGGCTAAAAATACGACACTCGGCCGTTGCTTACACTTGATAATGCTAACGTTACTCATGTTATGTTAGTGTCATTGACTCGATGCAATATTGCTATCGAGATAGAATGAGAGGTTATCGAATGTTTACATTGGAAAGTGATTTAGCGTTGTCGCATATGTTAAGTTTTTCTCCCTTAAGGATTGAAGCGATTCGAAAGCTGAACTTGGCTTTTCAGTATTTTCAAGACTGTCTACTCTACAAAGAATATAGACGTGATAATATGTTTGTATGTATGACTTTTACAATTTGGGCGGGAGAGAAGTAAATGGCACATAATTATGTTTCTTTTCATTACCTAATCATAATAAATGCTTTTTCCATTCAACTTTGCGTTTGTTATAAAATTTTGGGTAGTGACTATATTCATATTAACTTTTCTTAGTGCCTAGGTATTTTACTTTGAGTTAACATTATTATTTTTATATTTAAGTGAGTATTACTGCTTAAAGTGTCTGTAATATACGTTTTAAAATGGATACAACTGTGAGTAAAATCATTATAATTAATAAAGTACCCACACGTTTTTCCCGAATATAAAAAAGATTAGAAAAACTAAACTACTCATACTAAATTACCGACATTAGCATTAAAATGGTATCATCATGAAATAAATTGTTAGAGGATGAAATACTCTACAGAATACATAACGATTTAAATAATTATAGACAGGTATGTTTTGAAATGATGTGTCAATTGCTACGACCAACCCGTTGTAATATGACTTTTTATTATTTGCGGCTGTTGGCGCTATCTACCCTGTAAAGGATAATGTTTTAATGTAAGAATATAAACATTATGCATGTAAAGCTTTTTTATAAATGGATTCCTATATTAAAAAACCAAAAATAGTGACTCGTTTTTTTGATCGAGTTATTAAAAAAAAATAACAATGTTGTTATTTTTTTTCTCTAGCTCTAATATCGAAAAGCAGTTTCACAGATTGCTTTGCCATTTTAATTTTTTAAATAATTACCGTATCATTTCTGGTCTTATTTTCCCTTCACTTCTAAAACAAAAATGATTAGAAATATTTAAGAGTGTAGAGACAGACCCTTTGTCAACTATTCTATTGTATTCCCCAATCAAACTAACAGCTAGTTATGTAACTAGATGGACAATTCGGCTACCGTGCTCGGCTGACTCGCAAGGCCGCCCTGTCGACATTGACCATGAAGTAACTTTAAAAAAATACTATTATATTTCCGCAAATCGAGAATCGAGACTCGTTTCGGACTCGAGTGGCTCTGTGTGGAGGTCGAGTGACGTACAACACAAACATCGGAAGATTATCTGTGATTAAAGTTCATAACACACAAATAATAACAGATAAAATACTAACTCAGCGTTGGCTCAGTTTGCTGTCGCCTGAAACTCTTAACGATCTATATCTATAAGAAAGAAACTTGATTCTACGTAAATAGGTTACATTCAAAAGCAGAGTATCTAGTAGTAATAGTAGGGTATCTCTTGGATAGGCATGTAACATCTTTGTCTTTATCGACACTTTTAACTTTGACAGGTGGGATGGAAGTAAATGCCTAATCCAATATTAAACAACTTAATATTTTATGATTAAATTGTATTGTATGATAGCTCTGTCTCTGTCCGCAAGCTAATATATATATATATTATGTTTATAAATTAAATAAACGCCAAATTACGTTTCATAAAAATCGTATCAATAAGTACACATATGAACGACGTTACGTAGAAAAAATGCACTTAGATATTATTTATAGATTTTATTGGTGCCGTGTGGTTCCCGGCACCAAGACTAGCAAGACTGTTACTCTGTCTACCCCGCATGGGATGATTATATGTATGCCTATATTAAGCGCTTACACACAAAATATTTTTCAATATGAAAATATGTGTTACGCAAGCAAAACCGTGGAAATATTTGTAATAAATCCATAATAATCTACACATTATTTGGTAATAACTGTGTAGTTAAACATCCGACTATATTTTGCATGTTTTCCATTATATATTCGACATAAAAATTCTAATAAATTATGAAACAGTTAGAGTCACATTCGATAAACTTCATTATAATATTTATAATGGTTGAAAATATAATGTTAGGTTTCACACAAAGATAAGGGGTATTTAATTTAATTAGTCTTAAAAGATAATATAATTTCTAACACTGTCAAGTACCACTTTCAAGTCTAATTAATATATAAACGTTTTTAAGAAATAAAACAGAATTAGTGTAGGTGGAGTCCTTTCTAAAATATTCTGTTTGGACGCGAGAGCGCTCCTAGAGAATATATTTACATTATTTGTGCCAAATTAGTGTTTCATCCTAATCGTTACACCTTTGATCCACATTTGTTTTTAGTAACCTTTTGTTTCCGCAAAATATTTATCAATTTGTAAAATTAACATATATCTTCCCTTCTCTTTTATTCTAGATTTTAACATTACATTTTGTGAAAGATGTGAAGTTTCAAAGTCAGTACCTAGTTTGATTGACATTTTTTTCAAAGATAGTTAGGTCAGTTTTCTATTACTTTAGCAATGTAAAATGGATGTCGTAAAAGGCGACTAAGAGATAGGCTTATAAAGTGGCGGTTCTTTTTTTAGTCGATGGGCTAGCAACCTGTCACTAAATAAATCTTAATTCTATCATTAAGCCAAATAGTTGAACGTGGTCTTTGAGTTTTTTCAAGACTGTTGGCTCTCTGACTATATGTATGCATGTATATGTTTATATTCTTAGTTTTGGTGCAATAATGAGTTTTATCTATATCTCTATCTATAATTGGGTGATATGTGATATGATACATTTCTTTATCATTGTCTTGTTTTTGTAAAATTTTCTTTTAGTCAAAATAAATGACTACTTACAAAGAATGAGAAAGATCTTAATCCACGCCAATTTCGCTATCAAAAAATGTCAAGTTAAAATTCCCTTCAGTCCGTTCCCATCGTATGAATCATTGCAAAGTCCATCTGATAAAAAAAGCTAAAAATAACTGCTCCATAATCCGAAATGATGTGGCTAATTGTTAGTCTCCAAGTCATGGCAATTGGTGCAATAATATTAATCAGATATGATGGCGCCATGTTTTCATATGTATATCTGAAATACACAGATAGCCAGATATCTATTACGTCTGTTTGTAAAGGCTAATTGCAGAAATAAGTAGAAGACTTTGTACCTAGTTACCATCTGTCGTTTTTATAAATCATGATCCAAGCTGGGTTAGGTACCCCTGTATAAAATGTGGAGATTAAATGGGAGTTGCTTCGCGTGAAATTGTGACTGACTTACTCTAGAATTGTACTAGATGAGTTTGAAATGCAACAGGGACTAACGCCAGAATGGAAATAAACAAATACCTTTTTTGTACCAAAAAATATAACAATAAATGAATCCTTAGCTACTGTTAATGTAATGTACAAAAAGCGGCCTTATCGCATTCTGCAAACTGAACAAGAAAAAAAAGTAACAATAAATGTATCAGTAATAGAGATTGTATTTGACAAATTGCATCCTTACTGATAGCGAAAATACGTGAAGCGACGCCAAAGTTTCAAACTAGTGCATAAAACAGTGTGTTCGTATTTGCGACACCAACAGACGGTAGGCGATTAGCGATGCGCAGTGAAAGTATAAAAGCAATTTAAAAGATATTATACTAAAAATAGAAATTTTACACCAAAAATAGAAACAACAGTTATATGACTGCGCAGTGTGCATATCTAATTCGCGAGATACGATTTTTAAAGTCTAAAAAAAGTCACGCATTTCATGTGTTTATCCCTTATGGAGTACAGAGCTCACAGTAACTACAGCCAAAAGCTAGGTTTATTTAGGTATGGCTTGATAATGGATAAGACATTGACCATGTGGTTTCCGTCACCAATATAAAAAATAATAGGACCACTTCATCTCTTTCCCAAGGATTTCGTAAAAGGCGACTAAGGGATGCTAATAAACTTGGGATTCTTCTTATAGGCGATAGGCTAGCGCCCTGTCACTATTTGAATCTCAATTCTATCATTAAGCTTAACAGCTGAACGTGGCCTGTCAGTCTTTTAAGACTGCTGGATATGATATGATTGACAGCATGTTGTTAACCCAGCACTTAAAGAAGAACCCCAAGTATTGTTTATTTTGACCGGACCATATGGAATTGAGGCATTTTTAACCCTCAAAATCGGTGTTTATTCTGGTTTAGAAATTCGGTGAGTAATCGAAGAGGGCGATTTGAGTATTCGAAGGCAGTTTTTGAATTAACGAGGTGTAAGTCTCGTAAACAAAGTCAGATGGAACATGCATAATTATTCATTATTTCGCATTTATACATACACAAGATGTTGACTGGTTGCTTTGTAAAGCTTATTTTGAATTTTAAGAGAACATTATCTAAGGTGATATTACATTATTATAGTTATTAAGTCTCAGTATCTTAATAAAGATCCTTCGTTACTGACGTTTTGTCACGGTTATAACCTCACTATTTTGTAGAGGAGCCCGAGGTTCACCCAAACAAGAATGATCTTATAACAAATTAATTTGTTAAAATTCAAAAATAAAAAGTTCTTAGTTGAAATTTTTAACGTAGAAACAATGATTAAATATAATAACTACATATGTACGTACCTACATCGCAAATATGTATAGCTTAAACATAGAAACACCATTTTCCTATACTTTGTCAGGCACTAAACATGTACTTTAAACATGTCAGCTAGACATAGGTATCTGAATATTAACACGTCACATAATGTTTGACATTTCAGATAAACTCGTGAATGTCAAGGATTTTCACATTTAAATCAAAATTTTGATTTGTAAACCTTTGCATACAATACGTTCGTCATGTTACCGATTTTAATTTAATGCGACCAAATGTAATTGATTGTAATACCTTAGCAACGAGTGTGACGGTAGTCGACTTCCTACTTTGTTCGGGTGCGATGCTAGTTGAGAAATCGTTAGTGCATTGTCTAACAACTTCCTTGCTAGGACCTTGGGATCCAGTTAGATTACGTTTCTCAATCTGGGATAAAGTAGGTGGACATGGAGTCTAGCCGCCTAAACCTAATATTTAATGGTCAATAAAACTGGGTATAACATTTATCCTCTATTTTTAAATCAGAAAGTAATAATAATTTTGACAAAAAGTTTAAAATTTTCTATAAGCTGAATACAGCTGAACACCTTAATATTAAATTTCTACGCATAAAAATAATAATTATCACATATATTCGATAAAATTAACTCCTACTAACTACTAGTAACTAATTAACTACACAATATCATAGGTATTGGTCTGAAAACTGAAGACGCCGTAGACTGGATAAAGTAGAAAAAATAATTTATTCATTCAAACTGTACTGCACCTGAAGTAATATACGAGTACTACCTATAGGTGGACTTAATGCCATTAGGCATTCTCTATCAGTCGAACCTTACCTCATATAAATCTAGGAAAGCAGACCCTAGGTCCTGCAACACTATTGGATACAACTGAGAATGCGCAGAGATGAGATCGTAGGTAATTTGAAATTGTCCTCATATTGTACCTAAAACTTCTGTTAAAGTTTCATTTTTGACCATCATCTCGTTTTCTCTATAACGTTTTTCGCAACGTTATTAAGGAAAACAGTAATTACGAACAAAGGCAGCCATTTTCAACATGACATTACAAAAAGTAGACAGCAATACAATGAAGAAGATATAACGTTACAGTATTGAGTAACCTTCCATGTTTTTAGGGTTCTGCAATCAACTAGAAACGGACTTTACGGACGAAGCAAAATTATTTTTGCTTTGTCCGTAAAATCCGTATGTATGTAGTTTTAAATAATTTATTCTAGTTACGCGAAAGATTTTCAAAGAAACTAAAAGGCCAAGTGCAATTCTATAAATAGTTTTTCTTTTACTTTAATATTTTTCAAATAAAGTTTCAAAAGTAAGTGAAAATGTTGTTGTGATACAACTTTGAAAAGTAAAATTCCGAATTTGCACCTTATATTATAAATCCTATAGTAAATTTATTTGTTTGTTTTTTCTTCACGCGTTATCTACTAAATCAAACTTCGAATATATAATTAAGAGTCTGGAGATGGACATAGGGTATTTTTCATTTCGGTAAAATCTATAGTCACCGTGAAGTTTTCGGAAAACCTGTATTCTTTTGAAGGTGGCGCTAAATTATCGCGTGCAGGTGACGCTAAATTCGCGCAGATGATGCTCCGGCTAAAAGCTAGTATAGTAATAAGTTTAAAACTTGTGTATTATGACGAGGTTGGTATCCGATAATTGACTGATAAGAGGTGATAACGAAAATAAGGATAGCAGAACCGACAAACATCAGTTTGTTATGTAACTGAAAAGATAACACAATTAGCCGGTACTTATGTATTTTAAGACATTAACACAATATTAGAGGAGAAAGGTATTTCTCTTAAAATGAAGAAAAATAATTCTTCAATTTTGTTTATTTTCTTTTTATTGTATGCTCTACTTTCTCTTATATGGTCTCCTTTCAATAACACATCATTTGATCGCTCCGTTTGTAAGATGAATTTATTTTCATTTTCGCTTTAATTTTCTTTGAACTAAACTTGCTCAAAATATATTAATTTGGTCCTCTATACATGATCGAAGAAATTATTTTAGAGACACTTGGTTCAGGTAAATTAAGTACATACTAACACATATTTTTTAATTTTTATCTCTTTGACGCAGAGCTAATAGTCTATAAAAGACTAAAATACCCACATGCACTGAGATTCGAAATTAAGAAACGTTAGAAAAGAAACCTTCTACAAATCTAATTTATTTTATCACAACAATTTGCAACATCGTATTGGATAATTTCCTAATGGCAACTCGGATTGGAAAAATAATTAGGATAAATGTTGCCAATTCATAAATCGCTTTCGATAAATTCCCTGTAAATACAACCTTCCATGGGAGACGCTGCACTGGCTTCAATTACAAAGCTAGTTACTTCTTTAATGTGTAGGGTGACCAGGTTACATGTGAAGAATCGCATGTAAAAAAAAATTTTGTTGAAATAATAGTAATAGTTTTAGGATAGGGAATCGATTAAAGCACTTTAAAATTTATTTTATCTGATGACACTTTTACCCGCTTTTCTCAAATGGGAATAGCGGGAAAGAAAAGAAGTATATTTTACCATTACCATGATAACATACTCGTTATCATGGTTTTTGATAGATGATCTTTCACCGATTAAAATTTTTAAGCTGATGTTCTCATTTGTAATTGTGTTCGACACTGACGAGTGGGTATCTTCTCAAAATAAAAAATGTCTCCCAAGTTATGTTTATTAATTGTTATATGTATTGTATAGAACTTTCGCATGAGCCGTGCTATAAGAAAATGTTCATAATAAAATAATTCAAAAAAAGTATATTTTAACCCTGTATGTATTTACAGATTGATAACTCTGACCAACACTCTTTATCAAAGTTTAATTTACACATCTTGCTAGCTTCATTAATAATTTTCAACATCAAAAATGAAGCAATCGTTTTGCGATAGCAAATAACTATATTCTAAGAAAAGAAAGATCGAAATATATGCAGAGCTAACGGTCACATGGTCACCCTACGTGCCATTAGTTAGAAAGTAATATTGTACAAAACTTATACACATATGGTAGAGCTCTTTGATTGGTTCCTATTAGTTAGTAAATTACACGGCATGGAGACATTATTCAATGTTTTTCCATGCCTTGTGTTTATTTTCTTTGTTTTGGAGACACCCAGTTATTTGTTAGTGTCGTCATTATTTCCACCATGTGGAATTGTAAACAATTTATCCGCTTCGACGACGGGATAGCGGTAAATTCAAGGTAAAATTCCAAATTTCTATAAGTATCACAAACGGATTGTTTGGCGCAGGTAGACAACGTAACTATAGCTTATTATTAAGGTTAGATGTAAGACTTTTTCTTTATAAATTAATCTTTAAGGGTATGAAAATTGGAGAAAGATTTCTAAACTTTCATATTTTGAGACCGCACGTGGTCTTACTTCCACGATATGGGTGTACGCCAACTCCAAGGCTGGTCTGAAGATGATCGCTGCCAGACTAGATTACCTCTACATTGGACATTACTGTGATGGGCACATCTCACCTTGCTGTGTGGAAACGCAATTAAATAATTTTATTGTTTTAATATAATTATAATATTAACGTAATGTAGGTTGACAACATTATGTCATTATATGGTTCTTGATATAAATAAATTAGTAAGAGTTCTCTCTAAAAAAGACTGATGACAGATGTGAAGTAAAGTCTATAAGAACATTGGGTGTGATGTGGCAAACCACAAGAAACAGATTAACCGGCGTGGGATCATAACAAAATAACCATCTGTAGTCACGGAAAGCGGCAATAATAACAAATTTCACCCGAAAACTGTACATGAATCACTTGACATTGAAAACGCATACACAACTAAAACACCCCGATTTCGGGGGTGATTCTGGGGCGCTCCCATCGATCCCCGTGGAAATAGGGTCGCCCCCACCACCCGTGACCTTGGGAGCCGAAGATAGCCGAAACTAACCGAATGCGGCCGAGGAATTCCATTCATTCAACACCCACGTTTGGACCCCGTGGGGAAGATTCGCTATTTCCAACGCAACCTTTGCACGATTTAATGATGTTTGCTCTGCCACTCAGCTGTAACTCAAGATTCTAATTAGTCATTAATGACGGAAGTTCAGTTTTGACGTATCAAGGGAGACATAGTTCAAATTTTGCGCAATTTCGTTTAAAGTATAAAACAATGAGGTGTGAATTAACGCCCATGTCTATTGGATTCGGTGATAGGTTATAAATTACTAGTAATAAATCGTGTTCAAAATAACGATATATGTTAGTTTTATCACTTAACTGTAACTCAAGAATTTAATTAGTAATTAATGAGGAAAGATTAGTTTTTGAGGTATTATAGAATAATGTGTAAAAGAATACGCAGTTCGTAGACCTTCGATCTTCAATAGACGAACGTCCGTCAATGAAGTCATATGATTTATTATCTCGTGAATACGGTATCTGAAGTTAGTTTTTATCTGACAAAAGATTTTTTCTTTATAAAATTAGCTCATCTATTTTGATAAAAACTACCATCAGTAACAGCGGAGTTTGGTCTATTCTAAAAGTCATGAAACTACTCACGACAAACATAACATTAGACGTTATGTAAAAATACATGCTTGTAACAGCTACGTTTAAGCATCGGTTTAAGTTCCTTAAGTAAGATCAATTAATCATTATATTTTAAACAACGATTAGCTATCTCTTTTTTTCTATTATTCAATATTAATGTCCTTCTACATGACCGAGACGGAAGGCTGGTTAATTTACAAATTGTAAACAGCTTTCTAATCATTCAAGTCGCGATGACTGGTGAATGGAAACCGCCAGCGATCTGAGCTTGTCTCATAGATTACCTTCTGATTCGTAATTACTTCATAATGGGCAATTAAAAAAATAAAGATTGGCCGGTTTTACTAATTTCCTTTGACTTAAATAACATAATTAATAAATATAACTAACGGAACGGCAGCATCTTCCCGTTAGATTCGGATATTCTGCTGCCAGATGTGGAATTATATAATTGAGAAAATTATAAACTTAGATAACGATCAGTAACATATTTTGTGCCATTCTTATAAAAATACTACTTAAAACATTGTTGGAAATTAGCATTGTATTTTGTGTTGAATTTACTTTGATTCACATAGGATCACGCCTCTTTTCCAGAGAAATAGCATACATTCAACATTCATGATTTCTACATTCATCAATATGTTTAGTTTCAGTCTTAACCTGACTTTTCACCAGAGCTTCCTTAATTTGATCAATGAAGCCTTCCATCATCTAGGTACATTACTCCCATAGTCATTAATTAATGTTGCAAAATAATTAATCTTGTAAATACATTAAAGCAGGGACAAATCTCATAGTCTCAATAATATTTTTTTTTTGCGATATTATTTTCATTTCACCCACGGGATTTCCCGATAAAGGTGAGACTTGGAGAAGGTGGAGGTGTTATGTAAGGACAAACAAAGATTGACAGCTATCATGTTTCCCAAGGTAAGTAAACACATTATTATAAATGATCGATTATCTGGGTCGCATTGAGATGGAAAACGTGAATATTTCAGGACATTACTATTGCAGAATGTCTTTCATTTAAACAGAAAAAGAAATCCTTATTAAAAGACGTTGCGTATGTAAAACGGGATTACATTGCAGACTTTTGTTATTTAAAAAATAGAAATTCTTACAAGAAGATCAAAGTAAGTAAACATTTTTCAATCTCAAAACCAATGAACTTAAAATAATTTTGGTTTAATTTCATATGATATGAAATACAGAGTTCTAAGTCAAGTTCATAAGGTTTCATTCTAAGTTTCCTCTTCTCAGTTTTATCGTTATGATTTTTCTCGCTTTTCTTTCTTAATTTTATTTATTGTATTCATTTTATTAAATTTATGATTTTTTTCTCTCAGCCATCAAATCGGATGAAACTAACAAACTGCGTGACACGTAGAAAGTGTGATAAGGAGAGACAAATAAATAAATAAATCATATATAGGCAGCTCTCACACCATAATCGTGATAACAACATTATTGTTAAAGAAATAAAAGCCTCCCTTAAAATATTGCCAAATCACAAAGTACTTATTTACCATAGCAACTGTTCAGAATAGTGTTTCTTTGAATATGATAAAAAGATATTGATCAGTGATTGAACATCCCAATATCATTTATCTCTTTGGTTAGAGATATAATTCTATCACAAATGATATGTTTGCTTAATAGATAAGTGAATTACGGAGATCTAACTGACTTGCAAATATCAAATAAAAATTGCAGTAAAATTTTTGTTAACGCTTAATCAAAGTTATCAAATGAATACTTAAAACATTGATAATATTGCGAAAGTGATTTATTTCCATTCGAGGAGAAAAAGAAGGAAAATCAATGGGTTAATTTAAGGGATAATATGAAAATTACGGATGATATGACAGGGTATAGAAGCGTTATAAAAATAAATTCCTAATAATGATAAGATGTTCAGGAAATTATTTGAAGGGATATAAAATAAGATGTTTAAATGAAGATAGTAAATATTACAAACTAGAAGTATTTCTGTGTCAAGATGTTTGTAATAAAAAGTAGGCTTTATTGTGTAACATCTCTAACCGTGTTTTAAGCAATAAAATTGATTGATTGATTCTGTCCCCCTCTACTGACTTCCGTCATATGAGCCTTTATTTCTTTCAATTTATAAAATCATATCATATCCTTTACTTTTACCATCTTGAGATATATTGATTTAATATTTATTTTTGATTCGTGTTTTGAAAACGTCGTGATTATTCTTTTTTTTATCAACTTATCATCATCGCACAAATCTCTGCATTTGAACTTATCATAAAAATTGTTTCCACATAATTTTATTTCTTTAAAGATTTTTTCGTCAAAGTTTTTCACCGCTACTTTGGTGAGCTAATTAACTTTTAGGATACAAAATTGTTTTTTAATTATATTTATCATTTGATTTAATATTGTATTAATGATCGAAACCTACCACGTTATTTACACATAAAAAGGTGCTTTTCTTCGAAAGATTCTAAAAAATAGTGTTTTGGAATCTTTCGTTCCTATTCATTTAATCCATACCTTCCTGGAGATAGCCCAGTGTCCTCCGAAATCTTTGCAGGGGAACCTTACTCCTATTGAATTATAGTTTAATATACATGTTTGTTATATAATAATATTTGATAATTATTAAAATATTTACCACAGTTGCAACTTTATCCCGTGCAAAGCAACAAGACAATGCAGGGTCATATCATCATACTGCATCAATATTTGTTTTGATTGTACATGACCTTAGTAATTTCTATTTATATGACAAATTATATTATTATACTTGTGACATATTTGAACTAAGTTTCAATGATGTAGTAATAATTACATCAAATTAAGTTCCCCGATTCCAGTTATGAATGTGGATGAAGCCAAATATATGCAGGGAACGTTGCAAGTGGAATGATGTAGTCTCTGCCTGCGAGACCTGATATTATGAATGTATTTATTGTGTTAAATAAATATTTTTGATTCGCCTTAGTTCCTAACTTTTTTCGCGAATGTAAAAGTGACATTTAGTTACGTCATCAAGCGATAACATTACATGACATGTCCTTAATTTGGAGACTTTCTTGTATCGGTTTAAAAACCGGTCGCCAAAGTTGTTTCGCTTATCGATTAACATATTCAGAGACTTAGGAGTAACTTTATTTATTTTATTTATAATTTGTAGCTATTGCTTCAATTGATAAAAGTTTAAGATATTAATAAAAATACGCAGTCAGTGTCGGTTAAATAAAAACTTTAATACTAAACTAAGATTTTTCTTTATAGGGTTAGACAGAAGATTATTTAGAAATTATACAGGTAATAGAGCCGTGTGGTGACTCCCGGCTTCAAAAGAAAATAAAATACTCCATCTTTTTCCCATGGATGTCGAAAAAGGCGACTAAGGCATAGGCTATTAAAATTATAATAAATATTATAATTAAATCAAGGAAAAGACTTATAAACTCGGAATTTTTCTTTAAGGCCGGGTTATCAACCTGTCTCTATTTAAATCTCAATTGCGATACAGCTGAACGTGGCCTATCAAATTTTTCGAGATTGTTGGTTCTGTCTACGCCGTTAGGAATAAAGACGCGATTATATTTAGGTATGCATGTAGTGTACTAATAGATTTATTTGTTGCTTAGTCCTAAAATTATTATCGTTATCAAAATATTTGACAAAGTTATATGGCGTGAACAAGTAATGTGCATTCCCTTCTACTATTATTTAGTACCGTTGTCTTTTTTAGGATGGGGTCAACAACCGTAACATTGCGTTACGTGCTTGGTTTTTTTTTCTCTTTCTCCCGTTGTGTGCTACTGTTTGCGATGTCAGACCACTTTTCAAGTGTAAATTTTTGTAGATTTTTTAGCGATTGCAATATCTTAGGTTTTTAGGTAATATAATGTTGTTCGGTCATTTTTCTACTAAGACCTTATCTATAAGTTTATTATCTATGTATCTATTTATTTACCTAAATTGTTGTTAGTTTTCGAGGAACCATCGGGAAAATTAATCTCTATATGTCGTTAATATGCGGAATTGATTGTTGATATACTAAAAATAAATACATACAGGCATGTCTATATCCCTTGCGGGGTAGACAGAGCCAACAGTCTTGGAAAAACTGAAAGGCTACGTTCAGGTGTTTGGTTTAAAGTGATTGAATTGAGAGTCAAATAGTGACAGGTTGCTTAATCCTGTCACTATTAGACTTGAGTCTTGACTTGACTCTTATATATGCATATAAGAAGAATCTCAAGCTTATGTGTCATTATCTTAATTGCTTATTACGACAACCATAGGAAAGATAATACTGCCGGCTTAAAATATTGAAAAATAAAATCTTCAATTGCAAAACAAGACTGCATAACTCACAAATTGACGAAAAGTCAAGCATTTTGTAGTATTCAGTTAATATCAGTCTATCATATTTCTAACACCGGTGCGTTCAGCAGAATGACGTCACAAGTCAGGTCAATATTTAATGACGACCATTAGCCACGACGCGTGATAACACGGTACAAGTTCACTAATGAATACGGGACACAAATTATACGCTGCCGTGGACAAACACTTGGTAACCAATATAAATAAACTAAAATTATAATGTACAAATATTGTATTTATTGCATCTAAGTGGAGATTGTGATCTAATTTATATTCTTTATTGTACCGTGTGGTTCCCGGCACGTTAGCGTATACTATATAGGGCTACACGTCCTAAAAGACACAGCACACGGCACAATAGGACTACTACGTCTTTTTCCAATGGATGGCGACTAAATGATAGCCCGCCTTCGAAAAAAAACCACATAATCTATATGTTTTATGTAACTTATTTGTTTCACCTAATATGGTCACCATTTTAATCCTACAGTTTTGAAAATAAATCGCGAAACTACATAAACAGGATTATGTGTGATTTTTTCTAATTATGTCATTGATATCATCTTTAGTTGCCTTAATGATCAATATATTATTTAAGTTATGTGTAACGTATTACGTATTAATTTTTAATTAATCATTGAGATACTATCCTCTCACTCAGCAGAATGACTTTTCTGAAATAATTACAGTTTTGATAAGGTCAAATCGAGGTCGTTTGAAAGTATTTAACGTTGCTTAAATATTAAGCATTGATTGGCTCTGAAAAGCCAATAATTGGAATTTCTAATTATATAGAGATTTTCAGAGTATTGTAATTTGACATTTATTTAATTCTTATCTTCTTGGGTACCATCAGGTAGATTGAGGTGAAACACACCCAAATCGCTGTTACTTCCAAATGTAACCTAAAGTTTAATATAAAATTGTCTAAACAGACTCATAAAAATTTTCATAAAGTAAATTTTAAGTCAGTGGAGAACAAAGTTAATTAGTTAGGTAGTTAATTCTGATAATAATAATTAATTAAATCATAGAATACGTAAAGATGAAGTGCAAATATTTAAGTACTTATAGATCAATCAAGGATACTGAAGAACTTTTCTCATTTTAAACATAATAGAACCTAAAAAATATTTTACGACTGAAATGAACAGGTTTTTAAATTCTAATGGTCAAGTTGTTCTTTTTTATTTCACTTGAATGAAACCTTACGATGAAGACAGAGCTAAATAAATCCTTTAAATATTACAAAATACAATTCAATAATTTGAAATTTTCAACTGTTTTTTTTACTATCACAAATCTAATGTTTTGCTCACCACAAAAACAAAGAAATCCAGGTAAAACAGTTTAATTAAGTTTTTACCGACATAGATAAAAGACGTGTACATACTCGCAAAAAAATAACAACAAACGTAGCGAGGTTATCTGCGCGATTAACCTTCATGTAGTGAAGTAGATTACTGCAAAGATTTGAAACATTTTACGAACCTACCTAAAAGCAACTAAAACTAGTTTGATATAATATGATATTATGTATTTTTTTAAGATTTGTTACCTTTTCATGAGATTGGATAATTTAACGCACATTTTTTTAAAGTATCTAGGTACTTAGTTTTAGAGTTAGCTCTGGATGGTGGAACCAATAAACTTTATGGTTCCCAATAAATGTGATTTTTTTTTTGTAATAAAAAAATATAGGTATGATATTTAAATGATTTTTTTTTCGCTAGATGAAGTTTAATACATAATTTGCAGGTTACCTGGAAGAGATAGCTTTGAGGTCGCCTTTTACTGCTATGTTTTTAGTATATATTTGTGAATTAGCTGTAATTTCTTGTGGTGCAATAAAGAGTAATTGTATTGTTTATATATTTTCTCCCTCTTTTGTTATTTTGTGGAATCAAGTGAATAAGTTGAACTGGAAGCTTAAATTTCTCGAAACAACAGTTCGATGAAAACAATTAATTTTAAACTCTTAATCTGTACACGAAAAAATAATCTCCTTTTTTTAAACTACAGCAAGAAAATCACGACCTGATAAAAATAGGCTCACTTTCGCCAAAACATCTCGCTGAGGAGCGCCGCGGGGGCCGGGGGGGTGTCAGAAGGTTATCATTCGTGATAAGAGCTCATCCATCACGGCGCATCGCTGGGAGACTGGGAGTTCAAAATAGGTTTCGATACACGTCTTTTTTATATAACGTGTCTAAACGGAGATTGATGCTTAGTGCTATGATCGGTGGTTGTTGCAACGCATTTGGTGCCATTTGGATAGGTTTTTTTTTTCTTGGAGTGACGCAGAAAGTATTTTTTTTAGTAAATATTACTTTTGTATATTAATATACTCATAATAAAACAGGTAAAAGAAAACTCGAGTAATTATTTTGCGTTTTCAATCGATGAACAGAGAAAGAGGTTAGTAATTTTCTTGTTAGTTTGTTAAGCATTGTGAATCAATTTTATTTATTCCTTCTATATTAAAAAGGATTATATTTATTATATTTATGACTTGAACATCTGATGATAGGACTTTAAGGCGAAGTCCTTGTTTTAGAATGAATCTGATGTTATTAAATCATTTGGATGGTAGTCACCACCTTAAGTGAAATTAAAAACAAATCTACGACATCAGAAAATATCGCTCGACCCCTAGGTTCTCATTTCAAAACGAACACCAAATGTTTGAAGAGCCGTTAATTCATTACTTACCACCGCTAGAGCCCAGGGGACTTAATTTGACCGAACTTCCTTAAATAACGAAGTTTTGGCTGCCGACTGAAATAGGAGAGCTGACACCTACGCAATTTCCTCCTTTTCATCAGTAACGGAAAACTAAATAGAAATTTTACTGACTAGTTAATAACGACTCTTGTATAAGGTCTCAATGGTGGTCTTTTAGCGAATAAAATACTTGGGAAATGATAAATATTTGATGGAGTCTAAAAATATTTTTGATGCGTAAAGACACTGCAATGTTTAGAATCAATTTTTGTTCAAATATAATTATAGTTTTGTTTTTCGTCAAAATATCATGTAAAAGGGCTTTTCAACAAGTCAAAAAAAATCTTCATAACAGCTGCTTCTTGCGCTACCTCAACTCTTTCAGTGATGGTTAGGTAAGTCAATAAAAAATAAAGTTTATAGACATGGTATTTTTCTTTGGGCTGTCATAATATCTGAGTGTGAATTCCATTAAAAACGATTAATCGGAGCATTCGAGTCTTGTGTCTTATGGCCCTGACTAACTTTCCTATATGTTTAGTTTGTCGGAGATAATATTTTCACATACGCCGTGTGGGACCCGGCACTTTAGAATAGGAAAATATCCCATGGATAGCGTAAGAGACGACTTAGGAAATGGCTATTACGCCTAGGATTCTTCGTGTATCAATGCGATAGGCTAGCAACCTGTCACTATTTGAATTACAATTCGATAATTGAGAAATACAGCTGAATGTGGCCTAAGTCTTTTCAAGACTGTTGGCTCTATCAACCCCGCAAGAGATATAGCCATGATTATATATAGTCTGTTCATTTTTACATGGTAGAAAAAGTCTTTCCACTAGATAAGTTGACTGGATTATTTGAATTTCACGCATAAAAATGATACGCACCATATTAGTATTCCACATAAACTCGACGAGATTCGTATTACGTAACAACTCGTGACTCCTATTACTACATCCTCAATTGAAAATGAGTTTAAGTGAGTTCTTCTTTGTCAGGCTACAATGTACCTTATCAATGTTGCGTAAGGTAGCATTTTAGATATAATTTTCGTCGGATAGCCGAACACCGCGCTGCATACTAAAGCGATTGTTCTACACGTCTAGTGTCGAATTAGCACTCTATTAAATAATACGGTTTGATTATCGCTCGGCGATTCGTGCTTTACCGAAATGCTTTCTAAAATGTATTTGGTATGTTTTCTTTACACAATTTTGTTCTTCGGCACATCCCACTTTTATGGGGGGTCAGTGTAGTAGTATATTTTAGCTTCTTCATATTTCTTTACGTATGCCTCTTTAATGAGAGATTATCTTCATTATAACTTTGTCCGTTTTATTTACTGAGCCATCACTCGTGAACGCGTATTCAAATTGGATTTCAAAGAGCAGACGCTATTAGAATTACTTCACCGTTATCACTGTAAGTGAAGTTATCAGCGAAGACCAGTTTATGCGGGATGTAGTCAGGATTTTATCGATATCGAAAAGCAATCACTCACCTCGCTGCTTCAGAGCGAGAAAAGAAATTCAGATCCGTTTTTAGTGATTATTTTATTTATTCTTTATTGTAACAATTACAATTTGTAAAGTACAGTAGGCGGACTTAATGCTTTATCTTATAGTCTACCATTGGGTTAAGCAGATAACCTTAAATTTGAGAACTCGTAGAAATTGTTCTATGATGGATGATCCAGTTTTGCTTAATGTATTGTTTTCTTTTATTGGTTTTTTTTTATGCAATCACAGCGGTTTGCTTCAAGTTCAGGAATCATAATACAGCATGCCAGATATAAGTACTTTCTGCTGCATTATTCAACAATGTTTTTAATAAAGACTTCTTGTTAACCCTCATTGGAGATACCTTTTGCCAGAATTCTCAAGTGCTTTCTTTAATGCTTCTCTTCTCTTGTATACATTATTATGCGTATTTAATGAGGTTTCATCAAATACTTATCAAAGTCTCGAAGCCGTGCGTTGAAAATATTTGGTTGAACATCGAAAGGGCTATTATAACGGTAAGAAACAAATTTGATTCACATCGTAACGATTTCATCGTCCATGCTCGATTATCAATTACTTGTCAAGTTGGTAAAACTTGGTTTCTCATGACCTTATTATTTACATGACTATTCAAAAAATATGTGTTATGTCTTATGGTTCATATATACGTATTTTATCGTCTTGATATTATACCTATAATCGTCAAATATGAAAAAGTAATGACCGTAGAGGAAGCGGGACATGTCTGTAAGGATCGTAGCTAGTTGAAATCCATAAACTCTGCCTACCCCAATGGGAGACAGGTGTATGTAAGTATGTATATCATAATATTTTAACTTACTTACTTACTTACTATTCTTATATGAGTAAGATATTCTCAGAATCAGTACTTTATGCAATCGTTAGTTATTTTTCAAGTTCATTGGCATAACACAAATGTTTAGTAAGAACTTAAGTACCTTTTTAACCAACTGAAAAACATAAAATAAATATTGATTCAGGAAAATGTGTTTGATTATTAGATCGATATTTAACTTCATTATAAGACACGGTATAATAAAGAACGGATTGTAAAACTAATTATAATTGTATTCAATATTATAATGAATCCGGGTGATAAATAAAATGTTTGCTTAGTTGTTGTAGCGGGCGAATAGCAGAGGGAAAAACAAGAAGACGTGGAGCAAAAAACAAGTAAGACACACATTGAAGTAAAAAAATGTGAACGCACACATGGAGACACAGATGGTCACACGCATCGGTGTGGAGCAAAAAGCGACGTCTCACGAAGAAGACAGCATGCTGTTCAATTAAAAGTTTTATCTTTGTTCTGAGGTTAAGATTAGACCGACACTAGGATAAGCTATATCAGGTGATTTGAACTATTGTGAAGAAGGCGGTTTATCATTAAGTTAATCTTAGAAAAAGTTTGAAACTTATATTTTATTGTAGTAAAATTTCTTAACTGTCGATTTATAAAAACATAAAATTTAGCTTTCGATGAAATTTTTGGAATTGTTTTCATAAGATTACTTATGTTGTCTAAACAGTTTTTGCTTCTATTTTATAATTTGAACTGCCTTTATCAGTTTAAGATTATTTGACTATTAAATTTAGAGTCCAAGGATACACTTCGAGTACAGGCAGACCAAAGATTGTATTAGTATCATTAAATGTTATCTAAAATCTCCGCTACTTGCACTATTGGTGTTTTATTTTAAATAATTTCACTCGCTTTACTTTTATTTGCAACCTGAATAATTAAACCTTTTTTATCCCTAACCTGCGCCATGGCACTGGTAACTTGTTTTTAATTACATTTTAAGTGCGCTCCTACTTATATCATTCTTGATATTCAACTGCCGTGGTTATCTCTTTTAATGTGAAGCCATTATATAAACGCAGGATAGTATAATCTTAATGTGGAAAGCAGTGAGGATTCATATAAGAACTAATATGAATAATTTAGTACCAGTGGCAACAATTAACATTAAAACAAAGAATGTTGCAGATAATGTTATTGCAGAAATATATTGTTCAGCTTTGGCATTACCCGCATAATGAACAAACCGTCATATTCATATTTCAATGTCAAAAGTAAAAGATGTTTGAATGTTTAATTAAATCCATAATCATCTACAAAGAAATGGTGCATATGTTAATTGTGAAAGTCATGTGGTCTTATAACTTAGATGAAATATTAAAACCTATCAAGGCATAATTTGCTTTATAAAAGCCAAAAAATCTGAACAATTAAGAAATAAATCGTGAATACAAAGGTTGAAGTGTTTTAGTTGTTAACAAGAATTTTGCAGACTTTATAGAAAATACAAGAAATATTTTTGAGTTAACAAATATTTTAACATATATTCTATGTTTTTCTTCTATCCGCCTTGAGTGGAACGTAAATGGAACCTGTTTTGCGAATTTATGTAAAAGTCATGCATGAAGGACGATAGTGCTAAGAACCATCGACAGGCAATTTCCGATTTTTATCTATATTATTATTTCAAATATATACCATACATGTCAATCACAACACAATGTTTTCAAAATTCCAGATTACGTATATACCTACGCACAAAGTTTTTACAGATAATGCTGGCTGCTTTTAATTTTTTTATCATCGGTTATCACTTCACATTCACTTCTTTAAAAGACCCAAACAAATGTTCCGTTATCGGCTGCCGACATTCCGGAACCAAATGTAAAACCAAACAGTTCTCTTTTAATCGTAAAATAATGCAAATAGGCATAGATTGTATTTGTAATGCACAACAAAGATATAGTGTAAGAAGTAGAGATAAATTACCATAAAACTGTAGTGCATTCACCAATCACAGACTGAGAACTGTAGGGCAGGTCATGGCTGAATGCGTAAGCATAAACGGATGTGCTAACGATACTATTATCAGTATAAAATGCATATTTGCAGAAGTAAAAGATGCTCTCTAGAAAGTAAATTCATTTAGTATCTACGTTATCTTGAGTATCTCAAATATTGCGCAATTTGTATTATAAAACAGAGCGCTATTTTTCATGTTTGATTATATCTCTAACATCATTATCAACTCAGTTAGCACTCCTATTGATGATTTTTAAATTTGGATTTAAAATATAATTTCTTGACAATGTCATCTTAATTATTTACTTTTCGCTTATTGTAGGATGGTCATGTCTGGGTAGTCGGAGTACCAGGCTAGCAGCGGATCGCGGCGGTGTCACGTTACGCGGTGGCTGTTGACACCAGCGCCTGATTAATATTTATGATACGACTGAGCATCTCGCATGGCCGGTTCGCTCAGTAGATGCGAATCATCTCCGTCTCACTCGCACGTAAGCGGTTCATATTTCTCAGACAGAGCCAGCAATGCTAATAACGTATGGCAGCCGCTCTTTCAACATTCGAATGCGTAAGTGCGAATGAGAATCCCAAATCTTCTTAAACTTTTGTAATTTTGTTTTTTGTGTTTTTTGGGTCGGCACTGATTATTCAGAATCATGTTGTGTTTCAAATATTTACAACAGTGAATCAAAAAATGTTATTGGATGTTTAGAATTGTGTTATTATAACTTTCATTTACAGAAGAAAAATATATCTTGTCATTGCAAGTGGTTTTCTTTAAATTGTTGTTCTTATAAGTTCAGAAAATGTAGATGACTGGATTGATGTCAGGCCCACTGACCGTTCCAATTGCAAATGAAAAGAAATGAGTATGTGGAACGAGGCGTGGGACCTGCGCCTCGAACCTGACCGTATCGAGGTATCTCAACCGGACAGACTTGAATCCGCTGGCATAAAAAATGCAACGGCTGTAGTGGAAAATGGTGTTGTAGAAATTAACTATAAAAATGCAGCTTATGGACCACAGGGCATCTGGGCTCTGTAATCATGTTAGTCGTTCGTATTGGCGTCAGTCGTTACAGTTTCCTTATATGCAGTTAAACAGAAGCAAGTTGTTTGTGTTCATTTAAATTACTCATTGAATCACTTCATTAGTCATTTTAACAGTCACTCGTTCTTAATTGAAACGCATCCAAAACTGTTAAGCTGTAATCTTCTACCATTCATTGCACTCTTTAACATTCTGGTAAGAATATTTCCTGGGACAATATTTGTGCTTGTTTTCTTATCAGTATCTAACTTGAATAATTCATTCGATTGAAATTACAAACGAATGAATTTCTATTGGCTTTTATGCGACGACGTTAGTGCTGTGCATTAAGATGTTCTTCATCCGGTTTCCTGCACGAGCCTCTGACATTAACAGCATTATTATTGTATGTAAGTACGCACAGCTATATCATTGTTTGTCTGGACATTTTCCGTGAGCTCGCGCGCTTCCAGCGCCGGCCGGCATTCGCGAGACTTCCACTCAAGGTCACGTTATCGCGCTATCGACAACCCTGAACTAATCCAAGGTCAACGTCAAATAACTAATGTGAAACTGTAGACTTGCAGCTGTCACAAAATTATCGATATCGTCACCTTGCCAACACTAGCCCGTCTGTAATCTTACAGGAACTCGACAATCTCGACCGTCGTGCGCAGTCCCGACGACTGAGTCTTTATCGTTAATTTGCGACCGCGTCTGGAGTTAGGGCCGGACGTGTTCTCTCGCATTTAAGTAGCAATATCTCAAATCGAATTAGCGGCGTGTTTACATGTCCTAAGTGGAACGTTCACGTGGCGCCGTCACGAGACAGTCTTCTCATGATCACTCACCGTGAGCTGTTAACATCCTCCGCTGCAGGAAAGGGGTTCTTCCGTCACACTGACACTCGAGCGGGAACTAAAGCACTCACAAACGGCGCACTGAGTTCGGCGGCACTCGCGATGACTGCACGGCGCGACACCCACAACTAGAATGCGGGCGAGACTCGTCGCGGGGTGCGGGGGGAGGCAGACAGCAAAACGCGACTCATACGAAGGCGCGGTGATGAGAACTGCGGCTGGGCCCAAACGCGCTCCGGCGGCATTGGTCGACGGGAGCCTGACGTCACGTGCGCTGGCCAATGGACTCCCAGCGCTTAGTTCCTGCTGTACGCCGGTAGAGGCGCCGCTGTCGAGGAAGTCGCCCGCCCTACAGAGCTTCTTTCAGCCAGCTTGGGCGTGTGCTTTGACGGGCGGATAACGGAAATCAAATCACTCCATTATCCTGTTCCTCATTATTTACCTCCCTTAATTATATTTATCGGAGCAGAATAAAGTCTAGCATGATTATTCCCTCATGAAATTGCTTCCGGATTATCAAAACAATATTTCGTATTTTTTGGAGTTTTGCCAGTAAAAAGGTTAACATGCCGGGCACATAAACACAGTATCATACGCATCGTATTCAAAATAATAAAATACGCCGAAGTATGCGCACGCATGCGCAACTGATTTACTGTAGATAATAAAATGAAAAATTTTATTAGTCGCCATTTTAAAATAGGATTCTACAAATTATACCACAGTATTTCACGAAACTTCGAACAGAAAATTACAAATAAGGATCGAACCGGGACTAGTGATTCAGAGTCAAGCACACAACCACTGCGCCATACAAATCATCGAAGGATGATCCTGTACACATGAGTAACATTCTGGCAACAGAGTTACCTTACACCTTAATATCAAATCATACCTAATGAACGTGCAAACAAAACACTTCAATTTTTCATTGGAGATTATCTTGAAGTATGTTTATGATCCTTTATTTCTAAGAAAAGGAATAAGACGTGTGTTAATATTTTTACAGAATTTGAAATTCTTTACTAATAAAGAAACGATTTATATGAAGGGCTCATAGAAGAAACCCATTATATCCTATACATCCTATTTTTTATTTTTTAAATAATAAAAAAATAGGATGTATATAGTATACCTTTAAAATAAAATAAACATTAAAGCACATACAAACAACATATGATCACGTCTTTATCCCTTGCATGGTAGACAGAGCCAAGAGTCTTAAAAAGTCTGATAGACCACCTTTGGCTAAGTGATACAATTGAGATTCAAATAGTGACAGATTGCTAGCCCATCGCATAAAAGAAGAATCCCAAATTTATAAGCTAATTCCTTAGTAGCCTTTTGCGTCATCCATTGGAAAAAGATGAAGAGACCCTATTCTTGTTTCTATATGTGCTGACAAAAATACAAATTTAATATATCGTTAGCAAATTATAAAAAAATTGGTAAGTTTGTTGTATAAAAATTAAGCCTTGCAGGTGTCAAAAGTTTTTAAGTAAATTATCTTATCTTCAAAAAGGCTATTATACATAATGCCAGATGGCTGAAATCTGAGGAACATACTAACGTAGCTATACAAGTAGGTACTATACTTAATCCATACTAATATTATAAATGCGAAAATAAGTTTGTTTGTTTGTTACCTTTTCATACTGCATACATACGTAGGAAGTAAGTTCTTACATACCTCGAAGGACGTATAGTTCCTTCATCTCAGTAAAAACTATACTTCCCGCACGATATGCTATATGCTAGTCGATTGGCAACTTCATACCATTTACTAAAAGTTACTCTCTTTGTTTGTTATTCAGCCGGTTAGCGGACCATAAAAAATATTTTGTATGTGAGGCTAAATTCGCACGAACGAAGCCGCGGGTAAAAGCAAGTTTTAATTAATATCTACGCTCAAAAACATGATAATATTCATACGAAGCCAGAGGCTATGGTTGTTACTCGTAGTAAAAGTTAGTAATGTCATATGTTTTAGACACTTTGTACGGCTATGAGATATACCCGCGTGGGTTGAGAGTTTTCTATGTAAAACACGAGTACCTATATAAAATTCTTCCCTTAGGGAGTCGAAAGAAATTAATTTACGAGTTCTACAAGATACTTTTACTTTGGGAGGTAATTGAATTATAAAACAATCAGAATGTCAAGCCTTGGTAAGAGCTACCATATTATATACCAAGAAAAACTGTGTTAGAGACAAAATAATTTTTAGGATAAATTCAATAAATATGTTTTTATTTTGATTTTGAGAAACCTAGGACTTTTGGTCCATTACTAGCTAGCGCCTGATTTATATTAAAATTCCGATTTCTTTACATTCCACGTATTTTTCCAAGGTCTTAACTATATTCGTGACAACTAAGTTTTGTCAAATTCAGTGAAATAGTTAAAACTAATAAAAAAATAAAGAAGGTAAAATAAAAATAATAATTAAAAGCTCTTAAGGCGTATAATAAAAAAAATGCTATGCGTTTTCAACTTCACTTTTAACTGTATTCAAAAACTAAACAAAAACTTGTTTAACATAACATTGTATTTTGAAGATTAACATTCTCGAATTCCTAAACATTGTTTGATAAGTAAGTAGTTCAAAATTTCTGGTTGCTCTTGCAAAGTGAAATATTTACTGAAGAAGTATTTAACAATAATACAACAAACAATTTCTTAGTAAAAGTATATAATAAACTTCGTAAACACAAAGGCCCTAAGGCTTCTGTTAGTTAAATGAATGGTACTGAGCAATTTATGAATGAAATTTGTAATTCTACTATTGGCTCTAATTGTCCGAGCGAATAAACTATTTATATAAACACTTCAGTACCTACATTAAAAAAATTAAAAAATCCTGCTAATTTCCGTTCTTACAATTAATTCGGCAAATCCTTTCTAAATGCGCCTCTAGACCACTTAAAGATCTATATGTCGAATATTTATACTCTCTAAATTCTCATTTAGAGATTGTTAGATCCATAACCCACTTTACTCTTAGTGTTAAAACATGTTGCGAAAATTAAATTAACCAATAAAAATTGTGAGCGAGCGAAGCGAGTCTGGTCTGCCAATACTAAAAAATCATTTTTGGCCAAAAAACATTTTTTGTATACATACATATAATCACGTCTATATCCTTTGCGGGGTAGAAAGAGCCAACAGTCTTGAAAAGACTGATAGGCCACGTTCAGCTGAATTGAGATTCAAATAGTGACAGGTTGCTAGCCCATCGCCTAAAAGAAGAATTCCAAGTTTACAAGCCTATCCCTTAGTCGCCTTTTACGCCATCCATGGGAACGAGATGGAGTGGTCCTATTCTTTTTTTTATTGGTGCTGGGAACCACACGGCAAAGTAATCTCGTTACAAACAAACATACATTTTTTGTATGTTTGTATGTAACGAGATTACTTTCGAACATTTTGCCTGCTTTTGATAAAATTTAAAATGCCTGTCAATAGAAAGTGCGTTCGGCATCAAAATCGGTCAAGTAGTTTCTGAGATATACACAATTAGGTACATAATAAACTTAAATGTGCGCAAGGTCAATGTTCGCGACGAAACTAGAGTTAGCTATAGATAAACTAAAATCAAATAATAAAAATAACAACATCATTTTCATTGATAAATCGTTTAACCTTGACAGAGCTTATAATTTAGCTATCAAAACAATGCTGAAGACGTCATTAGGAGGATTGATTAATAATTCAAAGGCTTTGTCGGTTAATGGTCAAAATGCGATCGACAAACACGTGATTAGAAGTGTATATAAGTACATTAGCGTACGCCAACGGCTTCGTCTGCGTAAATTGAGATATTTGGTTAAATCCTCTCTTAGTCTACATGCGAAAATTACATGCCGAATTTCAAACCTCTACATTCAGTGGTTTAGGTTGAGCGTTGTTATGACTGACATACATCGATATATGATATATGTAGACCGATCAATCGGTACATACATATATATTATCACGTCTACATCCCTTACGGGGTAGACAATTGGATAGAGGCAACAATGATGGTATTGATATTGAAATTGTGACAGGTTTCTAGCTCGTCGCTTAAAACAAGAATTCCAAATTTATTAGAATACATATGGTCACGTCTATATCCCTTGAGCCAACTGTCTTGAAAAGACTGAATGGCCACGTTCAGATATTTGGCTTAATGATAGAATTGAGATTCAAATAGTGACAGGTTGCTAGCCCTTCGCGTAAAAAAGAATCCCAAGTTTGTAAGCATATCCCTTACTTAAATAAATAATTCTAATAAGCCTATACCTTAGTTGCCTTTAACGGCAACAACGGAAAAGACATGAAGTGGTTGTATGGAAGTATAAATATACGGGACAAATACCTATATACGGGACAAATTACACAGATTGAGTTAGCCTCGAAGTAAGTTCGAGACTTGTGTTACGAGATACTAGGTATAGTATAGAAAATTAATTTTACAATATTATCTGATCATTACGATTGAGTCCACCAAAGTTGAGTATGCGACATCAACATTAGACTGAGCTGTAAACAAAACCCTCAGTCTCGCCCGAGGGATCGACAGCTGTCCCCAAGCCTCTTTCAGACATTAAACACCAACGCTGGCTTTCATACAAAATACATAATCAATCGAATGTCAACTCTAATTTACCTTACAAAAGATTCAATTTCTCTAACGCCAGTCCCAGAATTTCCTTGAAAACGTCAGGTGGTTAACGAAGCGCAAAATTGAACATTACCCGAACGACTTTAAGGTTTGTTGTACTGTAAGATTTTGTGACAAGGAATTAAGATGTCGAGTGTTAGAAAAAGTACGATTGGGGAAAATTAATCTTTGTTATCTATTGCTTCTTGATATTGCTCAGTTAAGTGAGGGTTTAGCAGGAAGTAGTGTTAATAATGCGGTTTATGTACAGTTTTATATAAAATGACGAGGTTAACTGCCGTGTGGTTCCCGGATCAATGAAAAAAGAATAGGACCACTCCATCTCTTTCCCATGGATGTCGTAAAAGGCAACTAAGGGATAGGCTTACAAACTTGGGATTTTTTTAGGCGATAGGCTAGCAACCTTTCACTATTTAATCTCAATTCTATCATTAAGGCAAAAAGCTGAACATGGCCATTCAGTCTTTTCAAGACTGTTGGGTCTGTCTACCCCGCAAGGGATATAGACGTGACCATATGTATGTATGTATGACGAGGTTAAGGGATCAACAGTTTATTACTTAAAGTGCTATATTATTTTGTATCCATTATTGTTTGATTATTCTACCTTTGCTGTTAATATAATAGTGAGTACATACAAACATATAATCACATCTATTTTCCTTGCGGGGCAGACTATACAAAGCCAGTAGCCATGAAAAGGCCTCGTTAAGCAGTACGGCTTAATGGTGAAATTGAGATTCAAATAATGACAGGTTGCCAGCCCAACCCCTATAAGAAGAATCCTTAGTTTCTTAGCTTTACCCATAGTCACCTTTTACGATATCCACGGGAAATATATGGAGTGCCGTACCCTAAAGTGCCGGTAATCACACGTTGATTGGGAAAATTTAAGTGCCTACCTCCAAAACAGAATTTCTAGGTAATAGATAAATCGTCAATAGTTTGTTAAATCCTTTAAAACGTTACACCTACAAGAGCTTTGAAACCTACAGGTATATTAGAGAGAGTGAGAGAGACTATTAACAATTATTCATTAGAGGGAGACAAAAAATAAAGAAATATTTAAGCTGAAATAACGTAACACCAACTTAGATTGGAGGACGTTTAAAGCCATTGCTTATTTTATAAGTCAGGCGCTAAGCATTTCTGTAGAAATGCAAATAGAATTTGAAGTAATAACCAATTCGAAGATAACTATAAAAATTAAAAAAAAAATACATGATGAACCATCTTAAAATAAGTATGGCTTTTATTTTGCCGTGTGGTTTCCGGCACCAATACAAAAAAGAATAGGACCACTCCATCACTGTCCCATGGATGTCGTAAAAGGCGACTCAGGGATAGGCTTCGTCCTTGGGATTCTTTTTTAGGCGATAGGCTATCAACCTGTCACTATTTAAATCTCAATTCTAACATTAGGCCAAATTGCTGAACGTAGCCGATCAGTCTTGAAAAGACTGCTCTGTCTACCCCGCAAGGGATATAGACGTGACCATATGCATGAATGTATGTCTTTTTTACGTACCCTATTTCTTATTTTATCATTAAGCTTCAGCTTCAGCCACATCTACCTATGTTTAAAACTCATGATTATTTTATCAAACTTAAAATATGTACTGAGTATCTTGATAAAATAATTTAAAATACTTGTCCATCTTGAAAAAAAATAAAAAATATAACGATACGATTTTTTTGTATTTCTGTTATTGATAACAAAGAACGGAAGAAACTATAAACTACAAACAATGTATTTAAAAAATCCACGGAATTGAGTGTTAGCAAAAATATTTTTTTTTTATATTCTATCATAAACTAGATATTAATCTATATAGCTCTAGAATTTATACTCTGGTGCAATTTAAGGGAGTACAAATATCGTCCGAACATTTCGCGAAATTAAAATCAATGTAACAGCGATTCAGGTAATACGTGTAATCATGTGGGTAACACCATTTTAATAACACTTTCTATCTAATTACAAAATGAAATTTCCATACGGTAATCGTAAACATAAGGCTTATTCTGGAAACTTATTCCATATTTTCCTACACGGCACGTAAGGTATTATTACCGGAATGTATTGTATAACTTTATTGGTGTCGTGTGTCTCCTGACACCAAAAAAAACAAGAATAAGACCACTTCATCTCTTTCTCATTGATATCGTAAAAGGCGACTAAGGGATTAGCTTATAAACTTGCGTTTCTTCTTTTAGAAGATGGACTAGAAACCTCTCACTATTTGAATCTCAGTTCTATCATTAAGTCAAACAGCTGTACGACTTTTCAAGGCTGTTGGCTCTGTCTACCCCGCAAGGCATATAGACCTGATTTAATGTATGTAGGCATGTATTATTTAACTTATGTCGTTTCATCTTTTTTTCAAAGAGAAGATTTATGAGAAAGTAGAAGCACGTATTTTTTTATGTCAGGTAGGTACCTTAAAGTAACGTTTCAACACGAGACAAAAATTCGGTGTGGACATTTTAATTCGTCAGAATAAACCTTTGAAGTTAGAATCGATGCCGAGAAGGTGGGAACCGACAGTATGCTAGAAGTGTTAATAAATGATGCTAAGTATACGTTTAGTTTATTTTCTTTACTTTTTTAATTGGTCACTTCCAACGGCATTTTTTATTGCATTTGCTTTATACAAATACTTATTATATGTATGTACTTATAGATTTTTGTATTTATCTAGTAACTTTACAGTTAACTGATTGGCTGTATGCTAAATTTTATAATAACTTTTTTGTTTTCATTTTTTCGCTCGATTTCATATTAAAAGAGGCAGTCTGTCTATAGGTACTTCTTTGTTCGCTCACTTTGAATTTGACTGTTTGTATTATTTATTTTATGAGAATAAGCCCTGAATTTCATATTAGATTAGACATTTTTCAAAAGACTGCACCTTTGGGTATAAATTTTGGGGGCTGAGTTTTGAGTGAGTGAGTCAACATTTCAAGGAAATACCTACTTATGACCACGTCTTTTTTCCTCATGAGCCCAAACTCCCGAAAATACAGAAGCCATAAAAAGTTCTAGTTCAGCTGGAATTGAGACTCAAATGTCATTGAGCCATCCAGCTGGGCGTAGTCTTTCAGTTCTTACGAGACTGTTAGCTCTTTCTACGCCGTAAGAGATAAAAACGTCATTATGTGCATGAAATACATGTATGTATGTATCGAGTCATCCAGATCACTAGCTGTTCTAACATAAGGTCATTGGTAATATAGAGACAATTAGTAAAACTGACGCAAGGGTGTGTATGGCCGGTAGAAATTTTAACGCAACAGTCTAGCAACAAATAGTCGCGTGCCGGGCCCAATCAGCGCTACGTGGAGAATCCAAGATCTATTTTGGGAGAACTCCCCTCGACGCACGCTCTGGGTTTAATGCACTGAAGTGCAACCGTGGTGCAATGCTGAATTTCAGAAATTGGACTGTGAATTTGGTACATTCATTAATATATTTAATATTAAACTTTTCCGTTTCATCGTGAGTGACAACGCACAGAACAAAGCGCTCTAAAACTTTGAAATTTAGCATGTATGTTGCTTTTCTGGTCTAAGGGTGCACTAAGAGAGGATTTTCCGAAATTCCCCTGGAACGGGGATTTCATTTTACACAAACGGGGCCGCGGGCAAACGCTAGGATATTCATTTATTTTATTGTATGGTTTTATGGATGATCTAATAGTAAATCACCTCTCTTATGATGCCGAGAAAATCTACTTTTAGGTAACTTTAATTAGTTTTTGATTTTGGATATTATAATTATTTCATTGTCTTCATGTCTTATCTCATTCCAGAATTATATGATCTAACAGGAATTAAAATTTTACACATTAGTTTATTGACGTTCCTGGCTTGTAAAATATTGACGAGAACCTTGACCAGCACTAAAATGTGTAAGTTTCAAGTTTCAAGGAACACAATAGGTAAAAAAATAGCAAGATGTAAAAATTCTTTTTTAGCTTAGTCACCTTAACACCATCACACATTCAAAATTTTCTCATAACACATTGTATGCCTACTGAAAATTTCCGACAAAATAATAATATGATAAATGACTCATGACGGTCATTTATCTGTTTCCAATGGACAATTGGACATCCTATCCAATATTGTTTGCAAAATAAAAACATCGGTGGCGATAATTTCACCGTTATCAAATTGACACAAATCGTGTCCGTGTGGCCTAAATATTTTTTTAAACATTTTTATTATCATCTGATGCACATTCTACAATGTGCTGCGCATTTAACCTTTCGTTTTGACGGTGTCTCCCACAAGGTAACATTAAATACTGGAAGACAATCTTATCTTAATGTAACTTTTGTTAGGAATTGTATCTTTGAAACAAAGAGCTTTAAGTCTATACTGCTCTGCAATTAAGATGGTAGTTAAGCTACTCATGGTTTTGTTTTTTTTGCCTGAGATCCCACGTGGTGGCACACATGTTGGTCGCAGCATCCCGCACCAATCCGGGAGACGGTAACATAATTTAGAAGAAATTTTGTCTGTCAATTTTATTCCACTTTCAGTTTTTGTTTCACTTTATCTTGTAAAAAGATGTTGAATGTTTTACTTGAATATAATCTTTGAACCCCAAATTAAAATTAAAGGTATTTTGTAAGTAAATAGTATCTAGTAAATGAATGGTTTGATAAGTATCTTAGTTTTTTTTTATGGAAAGCGACTGTTTGTCTTTGGGTCATGTACTTTACAACCAATTCAGCCAGAATCGACTTCAAAGCAGTAAGGGGTAGGCAGAGCCAATTATGGGAACAGTATACATCGATATTTTCAGCAAGTGATCCTAAAATAAATATAAAATATGACCGAAATGATAGTAATATGACAACATGTTTTGGCTCATAATAAAAACTTTAAATATATATGCCAAAAGCCAATGAATCAGAAATTCTCATGAAGACAAAGCGACGCAACCACATGTGGCGCACGTTTTGAACCCTCTCCTCTCCCCCTATCCCCTCCGCACACGTAACACCCAACCCCCTTAAGAAACCGCTGAAAAAAGAGACCATAAAATACAAAATGAACCTTAATTGGACAATGTTTGAGTTCGAAATAATTACCATGGTAAATGATCGGGTCTCAAGAAGGGACAATTTTTTTCTCGGCGCCGTTGATGGGGTCGGTGACCTCATTTAAATTTCTTAAAGTTTTTATGAAATTCTAACGGTTTTGCAAAGGTACATTAGACTTATTCTACTGAAATTTTGCGCTTAAATGTTACTAAAATTGCAAAAAAAATAGTTCAGTGTAGTTTTCAAGTTACTTGATACAGCGACTTTGAAATGAACACATAAAAGGGAGATAAGTAAGACTGAATCATCTCTCAATTAACCCAAACGTCGGGGTGACTTAGAATAACAAGTAGAGGACCAGGTAGAAGGCAATAACATGAAGTGGATCATCCTAATATTGGAATTTTAAGACCACAAATAAATTGATAACACATTATTCAAATATGCCACAAAACGCGTCACCTGTCTCTCGATCTTGATTTGACATAATCAATCCAAGATTAACCTGACTGATGATTTTAATCTAATCTATATAGTCATCTCGAAGTTTCAATTCTAACTTTAGTCTGAATTGTATGCGTCTTATGTAAACATGTGGGCAACATTAGGTGTCTTATGTACTGTGGTTCTTGTAGCCTTTGCTCAAGATGTGGAACAAGATCCTGAAGTGACAATATCTCAAGGAACTGTTGTTGGTTCTGTGGCGGCTAACGGAGGTTACTTTGAGTTTCATGGAATACCCTACGCCGACTCCACATCTGGTAGTCATCGGTTTAAGGTAATTTACATTTCATGAAGTTACAGCTACAGTTTACCATTTTCAACTTCAAATTTGTATTCTATTTTTGTTTTTATAAAGTGTGGTTCCCGGTACTTACCAATAGAAAAAAAGAAAAGGACTCTTCTCCATCCCATCCCATTGATGTCGTAAAAGGCGACTAAGGGATCGGCTTACAAACTTGGGATTCTTTTAGGCGATGTGCTAGCAACCTTTCACTATTTGAATCTCAATTCTATCATTAAACCAAACACAGCTGAACGTGGCCTTTCAGTCTTTCCAAGACTGATCGCTCTGTCTACCCCGCAAGGGATATAGGCGTAATGATATGTATGTTTTTATTAATCACTCTTGAATTTGAATGGTTAAGTTATGAATAAAAAAGTACAATGCACAGGTCCTTAACTTGCCACGAACACGTCATCACATCAATTACTTTTTTCCGAGTCGTTTCATTAGTTTGATTGCTAACCGTTATATTTTAAAGTGAGGGAAATCATCGTGAGGAACTTACATATTCTAGCAACTAGTCGGTAGCAATTATCGGAGATCAGGCGGGAATATAAATTCCTGACTACGTACCAAATCCAGGGTCATGGTCTCACGAGACGTGAAAATGCAAGTAATGATAATTCAATTGAATAATAATTTCCATATCATAATAATACTTCAAATTTTCAGGCTCCTTCACCACCTCCAAAGTTTCAAGATAATTTCATAGCCAATAGAAAAAATATTAAATGCGTTCGTGCTCTGGGAGTCGGTTACGAAGGAACCGAAGACTGTTTAGTAGCCAATATCTACACTCCTACACTCAACAGAGAAAGTTTTCTTCCTGTTATGGTTTGGATTAGAGGCGTAGAATTTAACTCTGTCTATGAACAAGAATTGACATTTGCAAACTTTATAGAACAAGATGTAATTGTAGTGTCACTTAATTTCCGTGAATCTGTATTGGGTTTTCTTTGTCTTGGTACCGAAACAGCTCCTGGTAATGCTGGATTAAAAGATATTGTTGCTGGATTACGATGGGTCCAAGATAATATAATTGCTTTTGGTGGAAATCCTCAAGATATAACGTTAGTTGGACATGGTAGTGGTGCTGCAGCTGTCGATTTAATCACAATGTCTCCTTCAGCCCAAGGATTAGTTCATAAAGCAATTTCACAGAGCGGAAATGCATTTGCTCCATGGGCAGTAACACGTGATAACTTGGAATATGCTGTGCAGGTTGCAGAGGCTCTAGGACATACTGTTGATGATATCGAAACTCTTTCAGAAGTTTTTACTAGAACTAGTGTAGCCGCTTTAATGGCCATTATAAATGAATTAGACCTTACTCACAATTCATTAGCATTTGCTCCTTGTGTAGAGAGGGAAGATATAGAAAACGTCGTTCCATTCTTAACTAAATCACCTTATCAAGCTCTAAATGATGGGGATTTCTTACAAATCCCATTTATGACTGGATTTGTTGATCAGGAGGGCACTATAAGATCCGTAGAGGCGTTGGAATCGGACTGGATGAAAAAAATGGAAACTGATTTCACAGATTTTATACAATCAGACTTACAATTTGATAATGAAGAACAAAAAACGCAAATTGCGAATGAAATTAGCCGGTTCTACTTTGGAGATGATAATAGAATTGATATTAGTGAATATTTAAGATATCATGGAGACACCATGATTTTAGTGTCTACTATACGCGAAGCTCGTCTTCGATCTACTGTAACTGCTGCTCCGCTATATTTATATCAGTTTTCTTACAAAGGAAGATTAGGGCAGCCATTTGTAGGACCTCTTGAAATCGATTCAGCAGGTCACAGTGAAGAGCTTGCCTATTTGTTTTACGATACGCCGGATGAAACAGTCTCTGTAAAAGACCTTACTGTTCGTGACATCCTTGTACGAAGATGGACAAATTTTGCAAAGACTGGGTAAGTTTTAAGTAATTATGAGTGAATGTTATATAGGTGTATAAAAATATTTATTTTAACTGGAAAAGATTATAAAAGAATAACAATTTAGAGAGAGATACAGATAATAACGTATATAATACTTTTGTATCTATTTGTTTCAGAGTTCCTACCAGTGACTTTTTTCAATTAGATTGGCAGCCATTTACAGTAGATAATCCATATTACTTACATTTTATTGACGGTGAAGTAACGAATGAAATCGGTACTACTTTAGAGATTTTATTACAAGATCCTCATCCTGCTACCGTTAACTTTTGGGATGATATTTACGATGAGCATTTCTTAGACGCAGAAGGCAAATGGACTTTAGGTGAAAGGGACGGTGATGAAGACGAAGACGGGTCCGGTGATGAAGACGAAGATGGTGGAGAAGACGGAGAGGGCAGTGGAGAAGGTGAAGGTGATGGCGAAGGAGATGGAGATGGAGATGGCAGTGGAGAAGGTGATGGTGATGGTGAAGGAGATGGAGATGGTAGTGGAGAAGGTGATGGTGATGGTGAAGAAGATGGAGATGGCAGTGGAGAAGGTGATGGTGACGGTGATGATGGAGAACCAGATTCGGCATCGACCGCCGTTGGGTACACTTTCCTAATAATATCGTTGTTCACGATTTTAAGCAACTTCCATTCATCTCAAATTCTTTCATAGAAAAGAGTTTTGTAGATTTAAGTAGTAATATAATTTTCCGAACTTGTATTGATTTCATGTCGAAATCTTTATTTAAGTTTTGTAACGGTATGGAAGTAATTTCACTCATATTTGTAAAGTTTGTTCGAATTGAATTTGCAAATTCATTACAAATTAGTAGTAATTTTTATAAATAAATATATTTACGACTCATATTTTGATTTATATCATCCTCAAGTATTTTCATGATAAATAATATCTCACAATCATTTGTAAAACAGATTGTTCTAAGAAAAGTCGATTCGTCAAATGTCACAATAGATAATCAAATATGTGTAACGTTGTAAGATTTGAGATCTAAGTCAATACAATATAATACAATAACAAATTGCAAAGTATTGCAATATAATACATATACTTATAGTAAAAATAAACATGATTTTATGCTTAAGAAGGCACTATAAGCTGTAGGTTTAGGAAGCCTTTGGATAACGGAGATCTTTATTGCTAGCTCTAAAACGTAATTGATATTTCATCAAGTTATATCATCACCATCATAACATATTCAGAACTAAATAATAAATATGCAGAATGATATCAAACAATGTAATCAGGTTTACTAAGCAAATATACATACAAGGAGAGTGTGAATGAGAACTTTGGAAAGGGAATTTCTAGGCGACCGTATCTTGATCAAATAAAGAAAATTCTGTTGAAAAGACAGGTCAAAATTACCTCTAACCGATGAGCTTGCATGGTGTGAGTGAAGCGAAATAAGTACAAGGAGATCGTTACACGGAATGATATAATACTTTACTGGAATCTGGAAAAGAGTTGTGGTTTTATAAGTTTGTATACCTGTCTGGAGAGAAGGGATGGTGCGCCTTTGCGACCACGATCTTGGATTGAGTGAGTCAGGTTTTTACACGAAGCGACTTCCATCTGACCTCCGGAACCTTTGCAGGGGAACCTGACTGATATGGGATCATGGTAACACATTCAATTCCCTGGCAATGTTTTCGCCATAATTCACCTCACCATACTCTTAAGCATAGCATCGGTTAGCACTCAAACTAATGAATAAAAGTCAGAAAAGAGTCATTGGTTATGCATTTAACCTTTAGACCAACGCTTACAGAACATGATTCTACCAGTAATTTAAGCAAAGGCCTCATAAATCAGAACGACAATACCAAACCAGAGCACATTATGTCTTCATTCTTGGGAGGTATCGTTCTAAAAACGGGTGACATTTAACTCGGCCCCCACATGCATAATGCACGTGACCTTCTGACATACGCGACACGAGTGTCTGAACTTTCATGCTTCGGTCAGCACGCAGCTTTATATTTGCTCTAAATTCCGTACTACATAAATGCAAGTACCTACATAATTTTATGTTATAGCGTAGGTATGCATTTAGCGTTTGATAAAAACTAAAAAAAAAAAAATTGATATTTCAGTCGACAAATAAAGATCTACAACTAATAATAACGGAATATGCTTTTGAAACTAAAGAATGAAGTCTTATTATGATGTTAGGTAGAGCCCATTACTAGGCATTCTCTATCAAAAAATTGGAGTTGACGCCAAAACTCATTGCAATAAACATTCCTAGCTCCGATAGATAAACTATTGATCTTGTAACTGTTTGGAATAGTTCATTTGCCACACGGAACCCTGAAAACAGTTAAAACAGCGCTGTAACAATGTCTTAAACAAAAGCACGTGCAATAAATTAATTTTAGAACTAAATGGGTGCCTGGCCCTTCGGGGATGTTTATATGAGCGACCAACAGTGACCATAAAAGCTGCAAGTCATAAATCTGCAAAAGTGCAGATTTGCCAGGGTTTAATGTGCCGTGGCGAGTAGCAGCTGTGGTATTTAAAAATATGTCTCATTATACGTATTAAGATACAAAGGTACATACATATAATCACGTCTATATCCCTTGCCGTGCCATGTGGTTCCCGGCACCAATACAAAAAAGAATAGGACCACTCCATCTCTTTCTCATGGATGTCTTAAATGGCGACCAAGGTATAGGCTTACAAACTTGGGATTCTTAGTTAGGCGATGGGCTAGCAACCTAAAGCCAAATAGCTGAACGTGGTCATTCAGTCTTTTCAAGCCTGTTGGCTCTGTCTACCCCGCAAGGGATATAGACGTGACCAAATGTATGTATGTATATCCCTTGCGAGATAAACAGGGCCAACATTTGAATCTCAATTTCATCATAAAGCCATACAGCTAAACGTGGTTAATTCAGTATTTTCAAGATTGTTGGCTCTATCTACCCCGTAAGTGATTAAGGATGTTTGCATGTTATTTAATCTTTAATTTGCATATTCTCTGAAACTCTAGGTATGCCATTCAACATATTGCAACACTATTTTAAAAATTATGATTTCAGAACGTGATAACTCAAAATAAAAGATTGAAGACTACAGTTTCATAGCTGTACTATCTTATCAATTACTTTTGTGTACGTGTCAATTTGACCAGATATTTAACTGTATCTTGTGATATATTAGATAAATAGTTCTACTGAATATTCTGTTCAAACAACAATCGAGTAAAGTCAAGACATAATATTAAATATAGGTTCACAAGTAAGGTTCGAAGCTTCACTCGCGTAAGGCAAAATAGACCGTTAATTTTACATAATGTCCACAATGCCGTATGGTTTCCAGCACTTTAGAACAGAAACCACTGCATACCTTTCCCATGGATGTCGTAAAAGGCGAATACGGGATAAAAAAGGCTTATAACCTTGGGCTTTGTCTCGAGGCGATGGTCACTATCTGAATCTTAATACCATCATGGAGCATTACTGAACATGGCCTTTCAGTCTGTTCAAGATTGTACGCTCTGTCTTCCTCGCAAGGGATATACACGTGTATATATATATATATATATATATGTAAAATCATGGGAATAATCAAAGAATATTCAATAAGTAAGTGTCCTCTTTATACATTTACCTGTAGATGTAAGACTATATGTAGTCTAAGCTGGAAGGCTTGAGGAGTACATAAATAAATTTAAATAAAGCCGTTATCTTCATACAATTTCATCTATATATATAAAACTCTTCCGTTACTGAGTGACTGACTGACAGACAACGCACAGTCGAAACTACTGGTCGTAGACAGCTGAAATTTGGAATGTAGGTTCCTTGGGATATGTAGGGGAGCACTAAGAAAGGATTTTTGGAAATTCAACCCCCAAGGGGGGGAAAAGGGGTAAAAACGTTTCTATGAAAAATCTTATTCCTTGGGTTTATAAACTTGAAACTTGGCATGAACACGTACATAGGCAAGTAAATATGTTTGACATTATAAGTTTTTTCAAACTACCCTCCAATCGTGATTTAGGGGGTGCGATTGGGTGACTGATTTATTAACGCACAGCCGAAACCGCTCGGTATAGGAGTCTGAGATTTTGAACAGAGGTTCCTTTAGTAACATAAGTGAGCACTAAGAAGGGATTTTTGAAATGTCAACCCCCAAGGGGGGGAAACGGGATAAACTGAGCCGGGGCTGCGGGAAAGTTCTAACGAGATACCGTGGCCCCGGAACGCAAAGGGCAACTGAAGGAACGAGGTGGGTTTTAGTCAGTAAAAGTCTGACACTCCCTTCCGTTCCACCCAGAGCGGGAGAGGTCATTTGATGATTTCCCATCCTTAAAAAAAAGACTTTGTATGACAACTTTCAGTCGTCTCTTTAACATACATAATAACATACATAATTATGTACATACATGCATAACATTAATAACATCACGCCTTTAAATCCCTATTTTGTGTTAACACTACCCATACAAACAGCTACGAAATTTGTCCGCATCCATTTTCACCTAAATTCTTAACGTTAATGAGATTTACTTTTTATCATCAGGTCAACCTAATAGCCTCACATGTACGTATAACTTCGTAAGAATTTTCTTTCAACTCCTAACCGTTGAGGAGTTGTACCTTCCATCATCAGCTCATTCACATGGGATGATGACTATCAGACGCAAATACTTAAGATCTATGAAATTATCAAAAACGTAATTGCCTGTAAATTTGAGGTTTGCCCTTGATTTCCCTGGAATACCATCATCAGATCCTGACTAGGTAACAACGGGACCAACTTGAAAGTATACTCTACCGAACAGAAAAAGAATCACGTAAATCGGTCCATAAATCTCGGCGTAATCGGTATGCATAAATAAAACACCCGAATTTTATTTTCTATTAACTATATCACGAGTTGTCTCGATGCTCGATAGATGGTGTTGGCATCGAGATAGATCGCGCTATGGTTTCGTTACCGTCATTTAGCTAGGTAGCGTAAAATATTTTAATTTATCGTGTAATTTTAGCAGCGCCCCTAGCGGACATACGCGAAACTACATATTACACACTACAAATATTTTGATTTGATGAAATTATTATTCGTTTGATTCATTAACTTTTAACTTGACTTATTTAACTTATTTTACTCTCTATTTCAGTTAATTTTTGATTTGTTGATTAGATTTGATATTTTTGATAGTGATAGGTGTCGAAGTGCGAGAAGTCTTAAATATTGGTTAGTAAAAAATACGTATCAGTTGCGGCAAGCAGGATGGCACTAAATAGGATGGGATGGGACAGGATAGGACTGGACGGGGCAGGACGGGACACAACAGGTTGGGACGGGACGGAACAGAACGAGAAGAGACGGGACAAGACGGGAGAAGCTATATGAATTTAAACCAAATATAAACATAAAACAGCCCCGCACGATACGGGATAAAAAAATGGGTGAAATTTTATGGCGTATCATTATAATATAAATACATTTGCGCGGGCGAAGCCGCGGGCAAAAGCTAGTTATAATATAAATACATTTGCGCGGGCGAAGCCGCGGGCAAAAGCTAGTTATAATATAAATACATTTGCGCGGGCGAAGCCGCGGGCAAAAGCTAGTTATAATATAAATACATTTGCGCGGGCGAAGCCGCGGGCAAAAGCTAGTTCATTATAAGAAATGACGATGGTCCATGCCTGTAAGTACTTCGCGACCTGGTGGAACGGATGTGGGGCCACATGGCCCGTGAGAGACGGCTGCGGCACGGGCGCGGGCGCCTATTGCTTGTAAACCAAAACACAAGGTTAGTGTGGACATGGCTGTTTATTTTTATACTACACTTATGTGTTTGCTTTATCATTTATTACAATTAAACATACATATAACCACGTCTGTATCCCTTGCGGGGTAGACAGAGCTAACAGTCTTGAATAGACTTAGGCCACGTTCAGCTGTTTGGCGCAATGATATAATTGAGATCACCATAGCCCATCATGTAAAAGAATAATCCCAAGTTTATAAGCCTATCCCTTAGTCGCTTTTTACAACACCCGTGGAAAAGAGATGGGGTGGCCCTATTCTTTTTTCTGTCGGTGCCTGGGAACCACACGGCACAAAAATTAAATAGTTGATCAAATTAGGGACGTCCAGTTAAAAAGTCAGGTTAAGGTTACCCATTAATGAATATGGATGAAGCAAAACCATTTTTGACCATTTTGAATTCAGAGGTTGTAAATTACGTAATTCGTATCCACGTTATGTCTAACGTTGGTTGTAGCGAGCAACATCAAAAATCGACGTGGATAGCACGTGTACAGCAATTTCAGCTCCTCATGCAGGGAAATAAAAGGGGGTCTTATTACATTGCATATATGTAGGTATGTATGTAGTTTGTTCAAGATTTTATGTTTTAACCCCTATGAAAAAGGGAGGTTTGGTTTCTATCCTTGATTGATCAGAAATAATGTTATTTGTTATTTTATATTCGTTATGAATTTCTGACATTACAGAAATCAAACGATTGATTGATTTCGATGAGATTGTATTACTGAATTCTGTGCATATTGTTTTTGACTTTAATAAATAAAAAAAATAAAAAACTTATAAAATTTGTTGAGGTTTAACTGAAAAAATATATACACAAGTTGCCATACTCTAAGCATAATATAAGGCAAAAAAATATATATTGTGTCTACACTTATAAATACAGCCACGTGAATGTACAAAGTGATTGATGACTTTATAGTTTTTAGTTTAAAACATAAAACACGATCTTACGATCTGTTAATGAGACTAAAGTGAAATTTTACGATTTGACACCGCTGCTCAATTTTATAGGCGTATAAAGCTTTCAAGTTAAATAGACAATTCACTTAGTATAGCCACCGTATTGTTACCACTTCTTTTCAATGATTAAAGTTAAATTCTGTCGACGAAAAGAGATTGTAACAAATTTTTTGGACGCCGCCGCCAAATTTACAATGAATGATGCATTTTAAAAACAACACGTAAGTTGATGTAAGTTACAATAATTTCATTATTTTATAAAATAAGTATTAATATCTTAGCCCAATAATGTATAATTTATTTCTAAATTTAAATAAAATTTCTAGCTTGGAAAATTATACCCTATAATGTTAATTTTTATCACGTTTATTATCTCAAGTGCCTTGGGATTTCCCATTGAGTATATCATTATACACAATATGGTTACTATATCTTATATGTTCTGTCAAGACAAACACGATTTGATATGTTGTAGTCTTCAAAGGGCTGGAAATAGGCCCAAAATCATGAAAATCATCATCTTCCAAACATTTGTTCTGGTTGCGTCATCATCACTTTCTCTTTGACGGCCTCTGTGGCTCAGCGGTAGTATGCTTGTCTGTGACATCGGAGGTCCCGGGTTCGAATCCCGGCCAGGGCATGATGAGAAAAGAACTTTTTCTGATTGGCCTGGGTCTTGGGTGTTTATCTATATAAGTATTAATAATAAAATATAGTATCGTTGAGTTAGTATCTCGTAACACAAGTTTCGAACTTACTTCGAGGCTAACTCAATCAGTGTAATTTGTCCCGTATTTATTTATTATTATATTATATTATTATCTCTTTGGAAAAGCTCGGAATTATCTGTGCTCATGATTATACTTGTAAATTTGATAGGTCAGGTTGACACGAGGCGATTTCCATCTGACTTCTGCAAACTTTGCAAAGGAATCTTACCCATATTGGATCATATTAAACCATCCGGTTACTTGAACGTGCAGAATTCCTCACGATGTTTTCCCTCACCGTAAGAGCATCAGATAGAAAACTACCTAAAGTAGTCAAAATCAGTTCATTTATAGTTTACTGAGCGAGAGAGCGAAATTAAAAAATACAAAATTTCAAACAAGGTTTCTCTATTACAATACCCATAGGTACAGAAGTCGAGTCCTTCTAATATCGGTATGTTATTTCCCACACGCCGTGATATTTTCTAATCTATATGAAAATTGACGGCATTGATCCAAACTTTATTGTTTTTCCGTGGTTAGTTCTACAAGTTTCATTTGTTTCTGTTATCCTTCAAATATGAAACCGAATACAATTTATAATTACGCGGAAGGTATAGCTAGTGTTTGCTGTCTTGTAGGTATAAACACGTAACAGGGATACTTATTAACTACAGGATTACTAAGTAAGAACATTTTGGTAAAGTAATATTTACCGATATAAAAGGATGTCGCTAAATCTGCGCAGTAATGGATTACCTATCAGTTTCATGAAATACATACATACATACAATCACGTCTATATCCCTTGCGGGGTAGACAGAGCCTACAGTCTTGTAAAGACTGATAGGCCACGTTCAGCTATTTGGCTTTAAGATAGGATTATTTATTATTTATGTTTCTCCTCTTGGATTTCACGGGTCTATACACCCCGGATTTTTGAGAGGCTTGCGTGGGGATATAAATCCAACACGTAGAGGCCCTTTGGAGAAGTTGATGTTATGTTGTTCTCCTGCCAAAACCCGTTCCCGGGTATATCAATAGATGATATGTCCATGAACAGGTCTCGGCAGGAGGTGGAGCTATTACAAATTAAGGAAAAGGATGATGGGTTATGGAGTTGACGTTTGGATGGACCTAAACTGGGCTATTGCTGGAGAAGTTCGGACACCTGCCATAATCATGAATACGTGACTACTATGTGGCAGGTGGTGACTCGCCACTCACTAAATGGGCCCCTCAAATCAGTCACCATGATTGGCAACAAAGGGGCAACATCAGCGTGGGTGGCTAAGGATGTCGAGAGGTGAGACTGCGGGGCGTGAAATCGTGGTGATCCAGTCAGGCACCCCCGGCGTTATGACATTTTACACTTCCATCCTTCGAGCGTATAGCTCTCGCGACTCCACTCCGACCGGCTGGTTAAGGCAAGCCAGAGGTAGGGGTCCTGTCCCTCATCGGTTTCCACTCCGACCTTGGCGAAGGAAGATCGGAGGCGAGGAACAGGGGCCTCCCCTGGGAGCACTCAGGTCCGTGGGGTCGCTACTCCCCAACAGCTTGCCACAAGCTGCCCTGCGGCGACTATTATTATTATTTATTATTATTAAACTTAGATATTTTTACATTACATACATTTAACTGCTACAGTGTAACAAAAACCATAATATGTAGGTTTGAACGTACACTGGCACTCAAATTGATTGAGATTCAAATAGTGACAGGTTGCTAGCCCATAAAGCCTAAAAGAATAGCCTAAAAGAAGAATCCCAAGTTTATAAGCCTATATGAGTGGTCCTATTCTTCTTTGTATTGGTGCCGGGAACCACACGGCACATTTTATTTCATGAAATATCCACTCAAAAATCCTCAACTGGTAATTTTTGCGACTAATAGCAATTTTCTCAGGTTTTCACTGGAATTTGAGGCCCAAAGCATATTTGCGCGGAGGGAACACGAAAAGAGTACTTTTACCGTATTGAAATTAATTTTAAAATCTTTAAAAAAAGTCTGCGTACCCACAGAAGAACATTATCAAAGAAAAAACAACCTGTAATCATGTTGCAACCAATTTATGTACTTTCTGGTAGCTCTGCAATTTTCAATTACTAACTAGATTCTTGATTGTGTATCGAGTCATTTATGGAGAAATAACCACAGGATGTTCACAGAACACAAGATGACATTTAATGTAAGTTATCCCATAATTCGTTTTACTAGTGAAAATTTTTAATCATTAGGTACGCTTGTAATTAAATAATGATGGTTATGACAAGGTAGTATATACTGACATATAAATTAAATGCATCAGTTGGAAAAAGCAATCAATTTATTGTTGACGTCAAGCACGCAACTGTAACTTTAACTGTCTGTTTTGTATTAATTTTAATTTTATATTAGGCTAAGTACTAGGTACATCAATAGAAACAATAAGCTTTCATTAGATATAAATAAGATATTTATTCAAATCAAACTAATAATGCAACGAAACGCACTCTGTATAACAAATGAGGCTCTTTACCTTAACGCGAGTTCACAACTTTTGAAATTGTCGTCCAAACAACTTGCCACTAATAGAGGCGGTGCCAGCATTTATTTATTCAATATCGATCGCATTGATACGGATATAGGTAGCAACTAGTGATCCTTGACCGTTAGTTTAAAATACCCCACGACGAAAACATGACTGAACTTCTGTGGGTAAAATTATCCTAATATTACCGGGTAACCTTGATTTTATTTTAGCTTGTTGCTGTGCCCGCTTGTGTTATTATTTTTTGAGCTATCTATCTCTTTTGTCTTTGGTATCTTGTGGTATTTCAGAGTCTGTTGTCTTATTATCCTGGCATTAGTCCCGGTTGCGTCCTCTCTTCTCTGAAAAGGACACCGGGTCCACTTGGGACATACGACATTAAATCAAATAACTTTGAAAGATTAGTCTTTGAACAAATCAATTAGTCTGCACTCCACGGCCCAGAAAACAATCTTAATTATCCAGTCATCTGAATGTGCAGGTTCCTTGGTGGTGAACGCTTTTTTGAGTTGGATACCTCCTTCACTGTATCACCGATGCTCTAGTCTCAAGTTTGTAATTTAAGAAAATTACAACTCTTATTAGAATAGAATAGAATAGAATAGATTTATTTTCAAAATTGGATACAAGGTATCACTTATTGACGTCACATAACTTAAATCTAATTATAACTACTACCGCTTCCAAAGCGCATGTGTAGAAGAAGCGGCGGAACAAACTACACTGCAGAGCTATTCTTGAGTTAGAAGTAATGTATATTTGTCTATCTACTACTAAGCGTATATACTTAATAAAATTTTATCTGCAACACCTAATTTATAATTCAGCATGTAACAACAAAGTGCAATTTTCAATTGTGCTACAAAATATGACAGTGCTTATTACAAAGTAGAAAAATGGCTTCCACAGATAACCTACTAAATTATAAAGCTGATATCATGTCTGTTCGACGTGCTTTCAGAGAAATGAACGGCTGAACCGACTGCTGTGGTCAAGTAAAACTCGGTATGTGATTTTGTGGATTAATAATTCGTTTTTTTTTTAAAGAATAGGTCATGTTAAGATATCGGCCTAAATTATATTTTATCATAAAATTTTCTTTATTAATGATTTCATTATCGTGCATTAAATTTTTTCTTCTTTATTGTTTATAAGGTTGAAATAATGAGATGATATTCTTTAGCTCTTCACTTTAAATAGTTAAATTTTTCCAATAATACTGAAAGATGAACAATTATATATTATAAACACTACGTTACAGACTGATATAATAGAGAAAGCATGTTCAAAGTTGATTTAAAACATATTCTTTCAATTGTAGGCATTCCATTAAATTACAGATTTACAAAAGTTCTCAAAAGTTTATCAAAACAAATTATTTTGACTGTTAATCATAATCACCTGAATTAACTACAGAGTAGACATGGGTACCCCGTAATTTATACTCTTTCACAATGCAGTTACCCACGTACTCTAAGTTACTTGCACAACACAATGCAGTTACTAAGTTCTACTCATGAGCAGCAAAATTGTAACAGAGCACTTTTGATGTTAATACATCTTGGCTCCTGCACTACGCCGCTATAGTAATTGCTGCTATATTTGGCCCATTCCGAAGCTAAGTGGTGGAAGACAAGTTTGACTGTCTGATCTGTTGGACGAATGCATTGCCGCTGGTGCAGGCAAGTGCGAAAGTTTATTTTAGGAAATTATTTATTTGTTGGAAAAAGCGGTAGCGTTTTGGATGAAATCCGTCTTTATTTTGACTTGTTTTATTGTTGTACTAAGTATATGGAACAGCGTAAGGTCAAGCCGAAACCGCCGAGCTTGCATGAAGAGAGTTATGAATGTGGATGAAGCGAAGGAACCAGAGATCGTGGCAAGTGGAAAGATGTAGTCCTGTCTACGCCTCCGGGAAAAAGGCGTGATTTTATGTATGTATGTATGTGGAATTTAAACTTGAATTAAACGTGAGCTTATATTAAATTATAATTGGTACAATACTTTTTTATAATTAAACTAGTGTAAAGAGCAAAATTAAAATTAAAAATATTAGTAAAAAAGAAAAAAAATCATGATTACAAACAAACATATGTAGTAACGTGAGCTTGAATCTACTTGTGATAAGTAAAGTTTGTAAAAGTATTATGTATATATTATTGTTCATTGTTCAAACATTTATATTGTTTGAAGTAAATTACCCTATAACAGAAATGTTTCTTTATTAAAATGGACATGACAGAAACGGGTTTGATATGGCAAAACAATAATAACCTATTGTGATGCTCGTCAAGAATCATTGATTTAAATAATCGATTATAATTAAACACAATATGAAATTTAACTTGAATTAGGTACATAAAAGAAAAGACGTGATCAATATATCTAATGCCGGTATAATTAAAAATTTCCAAAAAATTTTACTGTATTCATAGGTACATACCTAACGTACGAATAACCTAAAAACTTTTTAAATACCATACCATAGTTTGCAACAATAAGTTATTCAGATAAATAATATCAATTCTATCACTAAGCCGTTTGGCTTAGCTGAACATGGCCAATCAGTCATTTCAAGACTGTTGGCGCTGTCTTCCCCGCAAGGGATATAGACGTGATTATATGTAAGTATGTATAAAAATAAAATATTTTTAATAAAAATATAAAATTCATCTACTCTACATTTCACATAACTGGAACGTTATATCATCCAGTATCGGTCCACCAACGAAAATATCTTGTCCTAGATTTCCCGGTAAGGTCTAGTCTAAATCAGTCTAGCTTTAGCAGTGGATGTCGTTCAATTTTCATTAATAAACTACCCAGGTTAAACGGTTTTCTGTGTTCCGCAATCCGAAAATATCCGGAAATAACCAGTCCTAACCGGTCTTAACCGGCACGGTCCGGTGCATTCGCTGTAACAGAGATATCTCGTTAGATTTAAATGTTTTAATTTTTAAGTAGCGTGTGATCCAACCTTTACATAGGCGTTTGTGGAAGGCACGTGATTGTTTGTGGTTTTGAAGGTAGTTGTATCTGAATCTTTGGTTAGGTTTGCTATTGTAGAAAGTATTAGGACATTTTGCTTTTTCATTCTACTACAGGGTCAACGTCTGGAGTAAAGGAGATTTTAAATTGTGTAGCCGATATTATTTTTTTATACATATTGATCAAAGATAAAATACCTAATCGAACGTATTAAATTTTTGATCCATATTAAGAAGTTCTCAAGAACACTCAATACAAAAAAGAAAGTTTATTGTAGTTTAGTTTGTTCTACGTTGAGTAGTACGCTAATATATCATACATTATAAACTATTATTTTGATGATATATTACCAAAAAAAAATTAAATACTAAATTTGGATACCAAAGAAGATTTATGATTGTATACTATTTTTCTGAACAAACCCAATAACCTTGAATCATCCAATTTTGTCCTAACCCGAATCCACAAAACGATAAACAACCGGCCAATAGGTCTAAGGGTCATTCTCCACTAAGTGCCTGTGACATTTCAGTATGTGCATAATTGGGAGCGGAAGTGACGTGCCCCCACCCTTTTAGGGGGTGGAGGGGAGGGGCCGTCAGGCGTCGACGTGTCAAGTTGGTAGTTGAATAATATATGGACAGAGTAGGCGGATGGCTGCGCCACTTAGTGGTGTCTGAATAATGTATGCAGCTATGGAGTCATCCAGTGTTTGCATTCGTATAATCCTGGTCTGCAGTTCTCCCGATTGGGAATACTGATGAGGCATTTTCCTAATGAGCTGAAAATTAGATGGTAGAGGGGTTATGGTGGTCGATTCGTAAGCAATAGGTTTCGGGTTGAAATCGTGCTGTGGCTTTATCGATATCCGTTTTGTGAGTTTGAACTGCAACGAATGTTTTTTCAGTGAGAGAACCTTCAAGTTAAAAAATGACGTGATAATAAAATCATGATTTAAGCCGGGTCAGGTTACCATGTCACACAATATGAAGGCAGTCACTCCTGTTAGAGTTATAAGTAAGAGTTCCCCTAAAATAATGGTAGAAGACAAAGGTAGATTGATGACAAACCGTTTTTACGTTGTGTTTGAATATTGTGAAACCACCGAGATTGTATAAAAATAACTTATGATTGTGGATGAAGCGAAATATTAAGATGCAAAGATCGTGGCAAGTGAAAATATGTAGTCTCTTCCTGCCCCTCTTTTACGTTTGAATGATATGATAATTATTTAAATACTGAATTTGTTAAATGAACAGAAAACTTTAGATTAGGACCATCCATATTCCTCCATGAATGTCATAATAATCGACAAAAGGAAAGGCTAATTAACTTGGCATTCTTCTTGTAAACGATGTAGCCCAGCAACCTGTAAATATTTCAATTTCCATCACACAGCTGAACGTGGCCGTTCAGTCTTTCCAGGACTGTTGGTTCTGTCTACCTCGCAAGGGATAAAGACGTGATTATATGTATGTAAACACCGCACAAAGATAAATTCAAGGAACTTAAGCCATGTGAGGTCATAATTGTTGCATTAAGGGAAAATACTTATTTCTTTAGACATCTCTTATCCACATTAGGAAGATGGATTGGTAGGTAGCTTTAGAAAAGTGCCGGAGACCATACAACACGGCGCTCAATATCCGTATTATCAAATTAATTAATCCTGAATAACAGCTAATTGCGCATGTCTCATTCTATTTCGGCTGTATCAGCTTAATTTAGTTTTGATTAACCATAATCAGATTAACTATTTGTTTTATTTATTGTGTTTTTGTATAGTAGAACAGTAGGTAATTAACAACAGGCTTCGTCAAAAAAGATATACTTAGTAGGTATTATAAGCAACACGCTTGGTCAAATGCCAACAGAAACTCATCAGCAACATGCTTCGTCATAAAATTACAGACAAATATCTACAACATGTTTCGTCAAAATTACATAAAAATTATCCGCAAACAAGATTCTTAAAAAACAAAGTTAATTAAATTTAATTTTTTGATTCATACTCCACTAATATACATATAATAATATATTGGTTTCCTTATTGCGTAGACTACATAACATCCATGATTTAATTAATCAGAGATCTATTGAAAAAAATAATTCCTAACCGTTTTGAGAGGGATAAAAATATATGTTTATTTACCATAGATAACATCATTAAATGTCAATTTTTCAAGGGAACGACCCAATCGACACTGAAAACAAAAAGTACATTAAAGCGTAGAGCATTAAAAACTTATAACTCAGAAAGACGGATGACGGCGCGCGCGCAGGTGTTCTCCCGGATGCCAAGCTGAAACCGATGGAAAGAGATATATGACAAATGGCATGAGTATGAAAGAAATGGAGGACGGAGGGTGTTACGGAAGGAAAGGGGATACGAAAGAGGGTAAGCACTCTGTGTTCACGTGTTGTAAGTCTTAAGAGTTTATGGTAAATTCAGTGCACATTTTCAACCGATTTAGAAAAAGATGAGGTTCACTGTAAAGACTCATACGCATTGACCAAGTTACTAACAGTTGCTTGATTTTATCTGTCTGTGCCCTAAAGAACACATAAACTTAGGTACAAGCGTGCAATTCTTTGTAACTTTTAAGAACAGATAATGATAAAAGTACTTCTTAATATAAAATGATTTCAAAATTACGTATCATGCTGTGAAACTGTGAGCCGTGCTACGAAAAACAGCTGCAAAAAAAGCCAGCTGTTTCCTTGTGATTGTAAGAGAGGGAAAGAAGGGCTATAAATTAATTGAATCTAGTTCATTATTCAGTGGTTGCCAATAATTTTAGAGTGAAAGAAAATATATTGGCAGGGCTTTTATCGCGCGAAAAACTATAGCTCTCCCGTTCCACGTAACAATTTTTCGCGCGATGAAAATGACGTCGCGCATACAGGGGCAATATATTTAGGCAACTAGATTTGTAACCATAATCAAATATGGGTTAGATTCTCCTTCAAAAGTTGAGCAGGTCAGATGGGTGAAGAAGCTTCGTGTAAAAATCTGACTCACCCAATCCAGAAATAAGGTCAAAAGCGTTTTTACAGAGAGGTGAGGATGTAACATCAGGAGTAAGAGGAATGATTATTGTAATTATCAAAAATGCACTCAACCTCGAAGCAAGTTATTAAAACCATAGAATATTATAGAATTACATGTTGTTATTGATTCTGTTAATAGCACAGTTATAATTGTAGGGTTGTCACGTTATGACTATTACCTGTCTACAACCTACCTTTGTGCCATAATTTCATTTAATAGGTTCTAAGCGCTTTGCTTTAAGCTGAAAGTGTTGGATATTTTTGTTGCGTTGTTATTTCTAGTGCTGATAGTGTGGTACTATGGGCTCAGGAGATAGATGTGTGGCATCTTGCCTTCATTAGTATATGAGACAGATAGCCCAGGAAATAATAAAGTAAGGATTTTTGGTCTTAGTTTTGACTAACTCTCTTTTTGTCTGCGATTACATTTTTTCGACTGTATTCGCGTTGACTGCCCGAAACTAAACTAACGCCATGGCAAAGAAGAGCCATTAAAACCATCTCAAAATGTTAGACATCTAACAGTAGACAAATTACATTATAAATATGTCGAAACTGTTAAGAAAACAAATTCTACCCTCAATATTTTTTATTTGTGACACCCGTGCGTGCGCCGGCGCATCCCGAGGGTCGAGACGGGACATAATGCACTCGCCGTGAAAATTGATCCCACATGTTCTAAATGTCTACAGCTTAGGGGAGCATTGGCTGAAAAATAAGTAAGAGAATTTACCAATATGTGCTTTACCTTGGCTGAAATGGAAGACTTTGGATTCAAGTACAAAAATCCCCAGTTTCAGTTCATTTAGAAATATGTCTGCATAACCCAGGTCTATCTGAGAAAGTCAGTTTCCTTACTGATATATGTCAATTTAATCATTGAGGCATTCGGCTGAACGTGGCCGTAAAGTCTTTTCAAGATTGTTGGTTCTGCCTACCTCGCAAGGGATATCGACGTGATTGAAAAAATGAGAAAACGTGAGAAGAAAAAATGAAATTATCATATAGCATGTTAATTTCATTTTTTCTTATGATTCTGTGTATACACTTAAATGTAATAAAATACATACATATATCTTTCAAATAAATTGTATAATTTTGGCTAATGGTTACCCTTAACATTAAGCATGCATAAACAATCCCATCAAAGCCACAAAAACAATCCAAACTGTTGCGTAAAAGGGTTTCGTAATTAAATTATCAAAACCTAAAAATTAGGGTCAGCCCAACGTGGGTTTTGTAAGGATTGATATACATTTACCGCGAAAGATGCAGTCTTTGTCTACCCCTCCGGAAAACAAGCTTGATTATATGTATGTAAGCCATTATGCTAATAATTGAACATAGCCTTTCTATTTGTAAAATGTCTAAAGACGACTATATAATTATAATAGTTTGAGTTCTAACCAGCGAGGAAAAAACCAAAAATGTCGGTGGTCGGAAATCCCACCTCGGCCACTACCAATGACTATTTCGAAGATACGTATATTAGTTTGAATCCTAACCGATGCACTTATGGTGGGGGAAAACATCGCGAGGCAACCTGCAAATTCAGGCAACTGGATGTGTAACCATGATCGATCGGGTGAGGTTCCCCTGCAAAAGTTGCTTAAGTCAGGCGGGAGTCGGTTCGTGTCAAAACCTGATTCACCCAAGCCAGGATCTATGGTCAAAGGCATACCCCGGGCTCCTCTACAGAGAGGTGGGGATGTAACCGGGACATACGCCAGGAGAAAAGAAAAGGTATAAGCCGCGGTCAATGACCCGGCGTTTTTGTGAACAACGTCTGTGTCCGCTTCCTGTCACAATTTGTCTGTCTTTTTTTTTTTTTTGTTACAGTTACGGTTTTTATTCCGTTATACTGTAACATATGGATGATAGATTTAGTAATTGTATCTGATGTTATATTATGATCTGAAAACGATTGAACTTTATTCAGTTATTTTTATGCATAAATACATTCAGATTCCAATCATTTTTTTTTTCTTAATTTGGATTTGTTCAGACTTCAATTATTTTAAGGTAAGACTTACTTACTTATGTTTTAGTGGTTTCATTTTTCCAAGTAAGTCAGACCGTATTAATTCTTCTTTTAATTGGTCAATTTATTATTTGATCTTCCTTCCTTTCTTTTCTTTATTGTTTCCCTTTATAACTGTTATAGCAGATCCCACTTCGACCTTTCCCTCCACACTCTCCTTGTAGAGTGTGGAGGGAAACCTAGACGAACGTATCTTGATCAAATTAAGGACGTCCTGGCAAAGGGTCAGATCAAAAGTAGGTATCTACCCAAAACCGCCGAGCTTGCATGAAGAGTTGTACGCAGTAAGTAAGTATGCAGATATCGTGGCAAGTGGAAAGATGTAGTCTCTGCCTACTCCTCCGGGAAAGCGGCGTGATTTTATGTATGTATGTATGTATATCTGTTATATCTATATATATAGTAAGAACAGAACAGAGAAGTTAGAATTATATTTTATATTTAAAATTAAATATAATTCTAACTTCTGTGTTCTATATCAACAGCAAAAAGAAGATTATTCTGATTTCTTTCGCTTCATTTTCATATATACATACATACATATTGTCACGTCTATATCCCTTGCAGGGTAGACAGAGCCAACAGTCTTGAAAAAACTGAATGGCCACGTTTAGCTATTTAGCTTTATGATAGAATTGAGATTCAAATAGTGACATGTTGCTAGCCCATCGCCTAAAAAAAAGAATCCCAATTTTGTAAGCCTATCCCTTTGTCGCCTTTTACGACATCCATGGGAAAGAGATGGAGTGGTCCTATTCTTTTTTCATTGGTGCCGGGAACCACACGGCATTTTCATAGTTTTCAAAATCAAATCAAATCCTTAAAAAAAAATTAATTCCCGACCTACACAACCTCGCATTATCGCCGCGCATACAATTAACAATTCTGATGGTACTGCACTCGCTAATTTATATTGACACATCAGGCCAGACCAAAATACTTCGCAGACGGTCCGAGTTGTGCGACCCCTCCACCCCCCCACTTCCAGGTATCTGAATGCATTCCGCTGTTGTCATAATGAATTTTGACAGGTCAGAATTCATAAATGCATTCGAATTTTAATCTGTGTTGGCATTATGATAGGCTATTATTGCCGTCGTGAGTTGTTTGTTTTTTTATTTTTTATTATTGAATATTGGATTAAGCATTCGTCTTCCATCTCACCTGATGATAAGTGACGATGAAGACATAGATGTTATATCCATCCAAGATTCAAGAGGTATCCATGTATAATTTTATTGTCTATTATTTTTTTTATTTATATAATACATAGATTATATCGCGTCTATATCCCTTGCGGGGTAAACAGACCCGATAGTCTTGAAAATACCAAAAGGCCACACTGGATGTGGCCTTTGGTCTTTTCAAAACTAATTCCCTATGATGGAATTGATACGTTATCCATTTGAAAGAGATGAAGTGATCCTATAATTTAGTGCCGGGAAACAGACATTATTAGTTATTATCTGATTATGCATTCGAATTTTAATCTGTGTTGGCATTATGATAGGCTATTATTGCCGTCGTGAGTTGTTTGTTTTTTTATTTTTTATTATTGAATATTGGATTAAGCATTCGTCTTCCATCTCACCTGATGATAAGTGACGATGAAGACATAGATGTTATATCCATCCAAGATTCAAGAGGTATCCATGTATAATTTTATTGTCTATTATTTTTTTTATTTATATAATACATAGATTATATCGCGTCTATATCCCTTGCGGGGTAAACAGACCCGATAGTCTTGAAAATACCAAAAGGCCACACTGGATGTGGCCTTTGGTCTTTTCAAAACTAATTCCCTATGATGGAATTGATACGTTATCCATTTGAAAGAGATGAAGTGGTCCTATAATTTAGTGCCGGGAAACAGACATTATTAGTTATTATCTGATTATTATTTTTTGATTTGTTCGATTTGTAATGATTTGAAGTTGTTGATTTGCTGGAAATAACTATCGTACTTTGATCAAATTGGGGGCATTCTGGCAAAAAGTCTGGTGAAGAATGTCTGAAACCGACGAGGTTGCCTGAAGAGATTGAATTGATGAAGCGAAAAAACTATGCAGGGATCGTGGCAAGTGGAAAGATGTTTATTATTTTAAGAGTACTTATGTATGCATGAGACTTTCATATTTTGATGGACAGTACGCTTCGCAATGCGTATTTACAGTAGACTTGAAGTTTTTGGCAGGTTGGTGTAGGATCACTTTATCTCGTTATGTAGAGCTCGTTGAATGTGAATACACACAAATACACAAATAACACATCCTTAATCCCTTACGGGGTAGACAGAGACAATAGTCACAAGAACCGAAGGCTCGATTAACTGGATTTAACTGAACTGAGATAATTTATTTTAAGTAACCTACATTCTATTACAAAAAGAGGACAATACTATAAAAAAGAAAATGTTTCAGCTCCATAAACTTTTTTCTAGGCTTCCTGGCGTAAATTCTTCGCAGAAAGATATGTTGTTTGGGAATTTTTGTATCCATTTGAAGCAAAATAAGTCTTTTGCTGGTGAAATGCTTTCAATTTATAAATACTTCACTGAATAAAAATCTAGTTTTGTAAAAATAATGTATTTGCGTCAAATTTAATTTCGGGCTTGTTATGTCCTTATACTTACACGTGAATATACATACATACCTAATTATATACATTTCCATGCCTGATGGGGTAGACAGAGACAACAGTCTCAAAAATATTGAAAGCCTCATCTGGATTTGCGATTCAAATTAAGATTAAGCGAATAGATATGAAGAGAGAAAAGAATACATAAGAGATGTAAACGTTTTTGAATTGAAAGAACGCCATGGTCATGTGGAGCTCAAAGACCATATTATGTGAACTAATGCTCAAAGATTCTAGGGCAACGGTTGCTCTTGTAACAAAGTGGCTAGCAGAGAGATCGTTTAGCCTCTTGGACTTAGGCACGTTTGATAAAAGTGAGACTTTCAACCTTGCAGAACTAATAGCTACACCACATTAGATTTAAAAACAATAATGGTAATGTACAGACAGCGCTAAAGATATGATGTGCGCGACTGCGCGTGAGTTGCGCCAGAGCCATGACCACTCCCTCTCAATTCCCGCGATCAATGTATAAATAATCGTTTACCAATGCGTCCGAAACACGCAAAGCAGCACCCGTAGTACGATATTTCAGGAAGGTATTCCCCCGTCCGTCAGACGCAACTTCAGCACATCCTATTTATAAGCGTCTATGTATAAATTCACTAAAAGTTAACACCACAACACACGTAACGAATATAAACTCGGAAAAGCCTCTATTAATAATCGACCGACTGACTTTGCTACCAAAAATAATAGTCTAATTGTGAAAAGTTTATGCGCGATGGGTCGTGGACCGGTGCTATCTTGGGGCAGCTAAACTTAGTGGTGCGTATGAGCCAGATGGTAAAATTAGTGTTCTGGTGCGAGAGACGCTGTCTGCCTGCTTCTCGGCCATTCAGCTCGCCAGCGCAGGCGACGGACACGTAACTGCCAAACTTATGACATTCCATTTACGAATTGCGCGCTATGTTGCCAGGTGAGGCGGCCATCTTGGTGGATATTTATTAGCGCTGCCCTTATCGATTGATTTGGATATAGATTCATAACGATGCCGATGAGTGAGAATTTAAATATCTGTAAAAGATAAGATTACATTTTATTAGTTTAAAAGCCTTCCCCTCGTAATAAAAATCAGCGAGCCTGTTCAACTATTGGCTCATCCTTTTAACGCGAACCCAAAGTGAATTTATACTCATAGTAAATTTCGTGTAAACTTCGCTGCGTAACAATTTCAATCAACTAATAACGTTATGTTTTTTCTAATTCTTTCTCTTCACAAAATCAACTCCCACACAATCCATTAGATTTTATCGATCCTAACATATTTACCGAGCATTATCAAAAACTCCATGACGGCATGACTCAAGGGCTTTTAAATTTTAGGCCCTATTAAGTTTGGTGGCTTTGACCCGATGAAATGTGGTGGAGCGGCAAATCAAAGGGGCCCAGGCCTTTTGTTCGTTACCCATAGTAATGAGAGGATAATTATGCCTGATGCCCAGTGGGCGTCAGCGGAAGGGTTTCAGGATTTTATGCTGAAAGATTCTTACGCCTGAGGTTTTATAATAAAACTTTATAATTAGCAGGTTGAACTCTTAAAAAGACTATGCTGTTCTATATTCTCGACAGCAGATTAATTTGGTCAGTGTCGATTATTTTATAACGTTTTCTGAGGGTTAAATATATAAAGGGTGTAGACGAAAAAATTTGCTTGCCGTAACTAGGGTTATCATATGCGTGCCACTGGACTTTAAGCTTGGATTCCAAAGAATAATATGTGAAGTTTTAAAAAATCGAACCCCGGGTCTCAAACCTCAAGACTGGAAAGGAAAGGAAAACGGGAAGTTGTTGCTTTCGGTTAGGCAGAAATAAAATCTGTAGAACAGAATTGTATTATACATATTTAATGATATATTATATAGTGAAAATTACTCTTATCCCTTAGTCGCATTTCAAGACCTCCATGGGAACGAGATAAAATGGTCCTATTCTTTTTTTTTCGTGCCGCGAACCACACGGCGCGGCAAGTATTAAATAAATAAATAAATAATACACCTATCGATTACAATACACAGATGCACTTTAGTTCACAACGCTACAATCTAAAAAGCCAAAGGTAAAACACAATAGGCAACATTTCAATCACTTGCAACATTCAGCCGTGAAAACAGAAAACTATGCTATTTTTTACAAGCATTTATTTGTAAAAAAAAATTACAAGGCTTTTCTGTTTTACACGGGCCTTGTAGTGCATTCATTGGTTACTGCCTACCCCTCCGGGAAAGAGGCGTGATTTTATGTATGTATGTATGTATGTTTTTTTATTATTATTTTATAACACTCGTAAAATCTGTACACACATATTTAGTTGGAACTTTAATAGTTAATTAACGAACACAATAACGTAAAACGGAGACATTCGCCGTGAATAAAATTACGCGAGTTTCCTAGGTTAGGTAGGCTGAGACTACATTGTTTTACTTGCAACAATGCATGCATTCTTTTTCGCTTTATCCACAGTATTTCTCCCGACGCTAATCCCGGCTAGATTATCACCTCTCTGGAAAAGAGCCCAGGGTGCGCTTAACCTACGTTACTCATAATTTCAACGACTTTCATTGAAACATAAGGTCGCAATAAAATATATCATCAGACCATTCTTCGCAATTGGCGCAATGACGTCATCGTGACATCAGTCGTGAAGAATTTGGCAGGAGACGGCTGAAAGCCATTGCCAAGTGAGGTGTTCCGGGTTTCACTCGTTCGAGGGATATAAACTATTCAGTGGTTATTTCACCAGCCCCAGATGAGATGTTTATTTTTTCTAAATGAAAAGTAAAAATAATCTTATTTTGTGGGTACATGCATACATATAATCATATCCCATCGTCTACAAGAGCTTTTTGTGGGTAGTGTACATAAAAAGTTTCAGTAGTTTAGCCGCTAAAGCGTAACACACGATGCGAAACAATGCGACACAAATAAAGTGGAGTATAAAAAAATATGTATTACCAATAAATATGATCACAATTTTAAATGTTACAAGAGGCAGTATAAAATATCCATTTAAAAAATTATTAAAATTTCATATAATCAATAATCACAACAATGTATTCTACAGTCTACATTTCTAGTTTGGATAGTTGTGAAGTTGACCTTGTTGAAGAAAATTGTGCAGTGCAGTTTGTTACCGCTTCTTCTGCACTGACGCTGTGGAAACTTAGTTTTAAGTAATTTATTTGACGTCAACCAATGTTGTGAAACCAAAAGTATGAAGTGTCCCATAATAATGAATAAAATTTTTGAATTTTGAATTTGAATTTTGAATATATTACTGTTGCTGCGCAATGATTGATTGATTACGTATCATCGAGTTGTGTAAAAAAGGCAAAAAAAAAGGAATCTCGTGATAATATATAGATTTTTATTCGTAGCTCGATGTCCCAGGCAGGGTAGCGCCAGGCAAGTGGTAGCATTTATCATTTATTCACGGAGCACGAGTGCGGCTGTCTGATAGTCGAACAAGTGTCTGTAAGTCTATGCCTCCAGAACTCCGAGACTTCTAGACTGTTGCTCGTTCTATTATTTCTTGTGTTTCAGATTTCACGAGTGTTTGATGTTCGGTAGTTTCTTGTTTGCTCAAGCCTTGGCTGGGAATGTATTATTCAGAATAATGTAAGTCCGATTTCTATTTGCTTTTAAAAAATTTTCTTGTGTTTCAGATTCGTTATATTGTTTGATATTGACGGCCTCTGTGACGCAATGGTAGTACACTTGTCTGTAACACCAGAGGTCCCGGGTTCGAATCCCGATCCGACCGGCATGATGAGTAAATAACTTTTTCTGATTGGCCTGGGTCTTGGATGTTTATCTATACAAGTATTTATTATAAAATATACCTAGTATCGTTGAGTTAGTAGGTATCTCGTAACACAAGTCTCGAACTTACTTCGAGGCTAACTCAATCTGTGTAATTTGTCCCGTATATATTTATTTATTTATATTTTCTTATCTTTTTATCCGTTTTTATTAATGAAGAGCATATTAATTTCCATTTGCTTTTCGATAGAGTGAAGTAGGATGACTAATCTTGTAGATGTGGAAACTTTAGACACACACATCACGGCTTTTTCCAGGATTGACAGAGCAATGATTCTGTATTTGTACTATTCCATATTTGAATTCCAATATGAAGCTATCCTGCTATTCTGACAGGTTACAATCCATATCCTTAGTTAAATATGGAAATATTGTAAATTAATACAAAGCCATTAAAACCAATAACTAAGTATATCAAATAAAACAAAATATAATTAAGCAAAATCTTTTCCAAATTGATTCTGGGATACCTACTTGTGTAACATTGAAAAGTGAGGTTTTTAGGTAGCTTATGATTTTGTTATAATTTTTAAGCTACAGCTTCAAAGTCCGCTTGTTAATTTTGATAAAAAAGATATATACGCTATGTACCAATTTCTATGCATATCACTGCACTTATTTATGTCAACAGGAAAAATAAAACAAGTCGGTATCTGAATTCATCATCACACATAAATATGACAGTAACATACTAAAATTATAATTGATTGAGCCATGTTGGTGTCGCTTAGTCGGAGATCTGAGGAAATTCAAAAATAAACATTTGATGCCAGTCGAGACGTGATTTGGGAAGTTACAGATTACATAGGCACTTACATTTAGTTTTAAATGCTTCTTTTCCGGAGGAGTAGTCAAAAAGTCATCTTTTCCATTGCAACAATAAATGCTTATTTGTTTTGCTACATCCATATTCATAACTCTCTTAATGCAAGCTCATTGGTTAAGGTTACCTATTGTTGATCTAACCTTTTACCATGACGACCCCAATAGTCACAACACTCAGGCCATGTTCAGCTTGATGACTTAATGATAAACGTGAGTTTGAGAGATACAATAAGTTTGACATCTGTTAAAAGAAGATTCAAATTTTTAAGATTATCTCTAAATTGATAGTTTTGCACTCCAATCAAAAATACTAGCACATAGCACATACTATGTTTATTCTTCATTTCTAGAATGAACATAGAAATTTGCAGTACATTAATTTTATATCTTAAGTTGCCTTATCGAAATCAACATGAATTTTCACATTATAGTGGCGCCTTAACTAGGTAAAGTCTGTATTTCCATAATTCTTCCTATAATTCTGTATTGGGAGTTAAAACGGTTTGAAATATAATTAAGCTTGGACGATTTTCTACTTTGTGCCACAGTAGCCTATTCGATCGAAACAATTATTATGTCTTCAAAGGGAATGAAATATCAAATACATGGTTAACTAGTTATCACACATCTAGATATATATATTTTTTTTGTGTTAACAGAATGAAGGAATAGTATGAATGAATGAATGAGTTAATGGCTTCTGTATAATCGACTATCCTGTCCTTATCTGCCTCAGACATCGATCAATCTGACTTAGATACTTTTAGAGAGAATAAAAAGAAAATTTCAACGAAAGGAAAGTTTGAAGAAAAAAGCCTTTCACAAGCATTGACGATCCCCTTTTCTCCACCAGTTTGTCATGGACATAGATATCTTGGATAAAATACCACAAAGCTCTTTTGTTGATTAAAAAAAGTATTTACCTCCAACACTATACCAACATAAAGCCACCCATATCAGCTATCTTTCAACCAATCAAGCCCTATTTACCATACGCTGCGCGCACGCACACCTCATTCGTTCTACGCACACATAAGTGCGGTATACGGCGGCCGCCATCTTGGGTGCGCGTGGGCAGCCGGCGAGCAGAGGCACGTGCGGGCTATTTTGGGCGGCGCCCGCCTACCCCGCGCCGCCCGCCTCACCGACGCCAAAGAATATCAAGTTGCGCACGCGCAGCGCTATTGCTTTTGTTTTCTTTTATATTTGAATGTAAATATATGGTGTTTTTATTGTGTGCTATAATATTTATAGGATTTTTTTTAGTTACGAATACGAATGGGTTTAAATTTTGTACATGTCAAAATTATTAACTTCTGAAGCGCACAGCTTCAAGGTGGAGTCAATTAATTGATTCTTTGTTACTATTTCTCAAAAGTTGCTTTCAGTCAAGGGGTTTTTGGGCACATATTCCAGAAATTAAAGTATAATTTTATAGTAGGTATTGAAAGTTACCTCCTAATTGTGAAAAAATTAGGGCAGCTGAATAGTTATCCCAGATAACTTGACTAGAAAAGCGTAACTTCGCTGAGAAGAAGATGAAAAATGGAAAACTAACTTTTTCAGTGAGAAGTAGTGACAGGACAGGACAGGAGTCGGTATAGGACTGGCAAAAGTCAGAGAGCCTTACCCAAAAACCTCATGCTCATATATATACCCTCTCCCGACGAGGCCGACCTCTTCATCACTGAAGTGAAGATGTTGACCGGGTTTAACGCCAGGAGAATGATGACTTTTTACACTGAAAAGTAGTTCTTGACAGTAAATGTCCCGATTAGGATAAATCCGCCATTGTTATCTCTATTAATTTTTATGATAAACATCCATAAGTAAAGGCAATAAAAATATTTCTCTGAGACATTTGCATTAATTCTTTATACATAAAGACCTTACATACAAAGAAACCTTCTATACAACTATACTCTTTGCCGTCGCAACGGTCGTCGCCGGCGCAAGCGCACATTCTCCCGGCGGTTTTTAATGAGCCGTTTACTATGACGAGAGATTAGGACCGCCATAATATGTGTTGCTGTATAAACAACCATAAAACGCACTTTTATTCACGGCATTATAGGAGTCTTTGTTTAATAGTCATCGGTTTAAGTCTGGTAGCGAAATAGAGATATAAACAGCTTAATCTATTACCTCCGTTTAGTAGAAAGCAGGTAATTAATAAAGGTAAAAACAAAGTTTTTGAAAGCCGAGATCCTGGCTTGACGTGCGAAAAATGTTAAGTTTTGACAATGGTTTTAAAACTGAAGTCACAGTAAACCAGATAGTGTAAAGAAAAGTGGCACTGGGGCGGATGGTGCAATTGGGGAAACGCACAAATACATACAATGCGGACAAAAATTTTGGGAAGCAGACTATCAGAAAACACTAAATATATCTTTCACATCGATATCATCAAGAACTTAATAGGAAAAATTTCCTAGTATGGATTTATTAAATTAATTACTTAATAAGAAGTAATGATCTTCTACTTCTTTGAATTATTAGTGAAGTTAAAGATATTCGATAAAACACTTGTCGAATCTGAATTTTACGGCTTTTCTTTAATGGATTCATAGGCAAAGTAAATACAACATAAAAACGTGTTTATAAGTATTTAGTTTCTACAAAACTGCGCCACAATGCGACCATATTGACAACAGACCACACTTTTAAACCGACAAATATATTGTTTCTGCAAAATTTAATTAAAAAGCAAAGGAAACAGATGACGGCAGTGAATCAAATCATCACGGCCCAAGCATTTCTGATACCTTTGTGACTACATATGTGCCGCAGACACCGACATACTTCGGTAGCTTTGTATGATTCAGAATTTTAGACATCACTTGCTAAGGATTGTTTCAGAAAAAGAAAAAAAAACGTCATACAGATGGCGAAACGGGTGAATTAATCATTCTAAAACTCATCTGCTTTTACTCTTTTTATTCATGGTTGAAGATGATTGTCACCTTTTATTTTAACTGAATAGTTCTCTGAAAAATAAGTTTATTGCCTCAAGAAAACGACTTTCGGATTTATTTATGTCTATTAACATTCTTACTTGGACCAGAGGTGGATGAGTAGGTTTATTAGGATAAACAATTCATTCGAACAGGTTTTAACTTTCATGATTTAAGATCGTGGAATTCAGTAAAGCGCATAGCGTACCCTAGTGGGTTTGGTAAGTGAGTTTCATGATTACTGAAATTAATAGATTTTCCTTTATCTGGTTCATATTCAATATATTATTATATATATAATAATAATATACTACCTTGGGCTCATCCCTGAATTCCCTTTCTTATATAGTTAAATTTTACTAGATTTTATTAAACTTATAAATGTTGAAAGCATGTATGTTCTTCATACATTTTATATCTAACTAACACTGATTAATAGTTCATGCAAGTAGAACATGCCTTTTTTCGAGCTAGAAATCTGAATAACCTCATTAAAAACACAGCATGATCAACATAGCTACAACAGACGCCAGCAGTCAATCAGTCAGTCAGTAAGAGTCTTAATTCCAGATACATCACAGTTCACTGATCTCAGGTACATTTGAGGTAGCGAATCTACCAGGAGTACATGAGAGTGTAGGAGATCACGCCGGCGCGAGAGGACCGCGCATGCGCGTCAATGCACGGCGCACGCGTCTATATTTAGCACCTCCTGTACGCCTCCCGTCGAGATTCAGCCGCCTGGAGATTTCCAACATTTCTTTTTGAATTTTTTATTTCATTTCAGACACTTCGTCGCAATGTTTATTCACAATGCGTTTTCCAGTAAGAATATTATGTTATAGGCGATGGGCTAGCAACATGTCACTATTTGAATTTCAGTTCTTTATCATTAAGCCTAAAAGCTGAACGTGGCCTGTCAATATTTCAAGACTGCTGGTTCTGTCTGCCCCGCAAGAGATATAGATGTGATTATATGGATGGATGGCTGGCATATTATGTAAGTAGTAAGATTACCTAAAAAATATAGGTAAACATGGAAGTTGGCATAGTTGCAGCTGTCTAGTGTTTAAGATACATAAAGCTATGATACTTAATTATGTATATGATAAACTGAAATAAAAAATGTTTGCTCAAATATTCTTTGCAAAAAGTGAGTTAGACAATTTTTTCATATTGAAGGTTAGATATTCGTTCCACCAAGTTCTTTATAAAAAAAAATATTAGTAATCCATAAATTATTTGTTAAATTAGGTATTCGTTTGTAAAAAACTCAACTTCTTTATTCGTTTGAAGATTTGCTCTTAGAAAGTAGCTTCAAAATAATCTATGTTTTAAAATACCGAAAATGATTAAAAAATCTACAAGTCGCAGGTCATAGCAGTCGGCAATGCAGCTGTCACGGCATCGAAACAGCTGCGCGTGCGTCGTAAATAAATGCTTAACTTCAGCGTACGCGCACGCGACTATTGGTCCTTAATTTATCCCGGATCGAGAGATTTAAGGGATTTTCAAATGTTACTCTTTACTTGCGATAATAGTAATTTTTTCATAACACCCAGAAGATTAGGAACTAAAATTGTGGCAGGCTACATATGTATTAACAAAAGATATATAGGGCTAGAGTTAATAAACATACATTCATATAATCACGTCAATCCTTATCCCTTGCGGGGTAGACAGTGGTAATACTTTTAAAAAAACCGATAGGCCACGTTCAGGATCATTAAATAACTATCATCCCTAAGCTTATTAAAATTTTATCTTCCATGCTGATTTCAGAGTGAAATCAATAAATTATTAAAGTTGGTACCTACATATTTTTTTTAATTACACTCTGGAAATCAAGTTCTGGTTTTCTGTAGGTACAATATATCATACAAGTAATTCAATAAGTAAGTAAAGCAAGTAAGTATTGTTACACCGGAAAGATATAACGAACTTTGTACTCATACATTTATGACGTCTTTATATCTACGGTGTAGACGTAGCCAACAGTCTCAAAAAGTCTCGAAGTCCACCTTTAGCTGGATAACTTAGTGATGGAATTGAGATTCACATACAGACATAGGTTGCTAGCTCGTCGCCTAAGAGAAGAATCCCAAGAAGATTTAGAAGCCAGTACCTTGATTTTATACCATTAACTTACATTTGAAATTTGCCAAGGAAATTGATTAAACTAATTTGGCCTGAGCCCGCATCCAATTAAACTTTGTAACAATACGACTTATAGAAGTCACAAGTCAATGTGAGTCACGCAAAACGTCAGATTCGGGCCGCAGCTGCCAAAGGATCTCGGTTTACTTTGCGCACGGCTCACGTGTCGTTTTAATACAATATCATTGTCAAAAACGGCATAAATCTTATTTGTATTTCACACGAAAACGGCCTCTATTTGAAGCAATTAAATGATACTTCGCTATGACGCAACTCGCGCGTTTTCAGTTTCCGCCGGGATTTGACGCAAGCAATTTCGTTGTTATGGTTTAAAGTACTTTAGAGATTACATTTCTTACTAGATTTTGCCCGCTGCTCTGTGAGTGTGAAAGAAAAAAAGACTTTTGTAAACTTTTTCTTGCTAAATTTCAGGTTCCTACAATAGTTTGTTCTACAAAAATACATACATACATATTTTCACGTCTATATCCATTGCGGGGTAGACAGAGCCAACAGTCTTGAAAAGACTGAATGGCCATGTTCAGCTATTTGGCTTAATGATAGAATTGAGATTCAAATAGTGACAGGTTGCTAGCCCATCGCCTAAAAAAGAATCCCAAGTTTGTAAGCCTATCCCTTAGTCGCCTTTTACGACATGGGAATGTGATGGAAAGATGGGAAAGAGATGGAGTGGTCCTATTCATTTTTGTATTGGTGTCGGGAACCACACGGCAAAAATACCTGTACTTTCTAAAAATAACTATACTTAGGAACGAATATTTATTAATTAATTAATAGGTACGAATAGCAACCTGTCACTATTCAAAACCCAATTCTATCATTAAGCCAAACAGCTGAACGTGGCCTATAAGTCTTTTCAAGAATGTCGGCCCTGTATAGCCCGTAAGGGATCTAGACTATGTATATTAGGTACGAATGTTCGGTGTTATAAACTGTTATTTTTTATGCAAATTGGCAATAAATTACTTATAATAAACTCTAAGAGAGAGTCCAAAACTTTACACCGGCTGTCAATCGAAATGATCTTTAATTAACCGACACAATTTTGACATAAAAAATATCTACAACTAAATTCAGCATATGAAATTCTTAACTTTAAACCTAACCTTAAAGTGAATGAAATACACTATGTTGTCAAAGAATTACATTATAATTTTTCTGTTTCTTTTCTTTAATTAAAATAGTACTATTTTCTTCCAATCGCCTCTACCATAGATACTGTCCTAGTACCAAATCGTTGATCCATCGATTTGCTCCTCCAACTAACAGAAGGGTGAATCGTCCATTGGCAGCTTGGCAACCTGCCAACGGCGTCTCTGGCACGCCGCCAATTTCAAGCGTAGTGGAAAAAACAGCGGCGCGCGCGCATCTCCGCCATGCGTCAGATGCGCGCACGCACCAATGACTTGGGTTTCAAGGAGTTTTCATGGGTTTGTAAGTAATTGAATTTCGAAAGTAGATTTTTATTGACATGATCTGAATAAGGCAGTGGTTTGTTGAGACTTTGCAAATCATTTTCGATTTTTTTTTCATATGTCGATAGTTGTCTTATTCACTCTTTTGGGATTTCCATTTATCTTATATTTATACGGAAAATATTATTATTGATGTCTGTTTTGAACATTTTATCTAATGTAATTTTTTTTTCAAAAGCATTACCCACCTTAAACATATTATTGATAATCAATTAACAATTTGTATAACTGTAATTCGTAATAAGCCATATTTTTCCCGAGAAAGTTCCACGTAAAAGGCATCAATCAGAAGTGATTGAAAGCGTCCATATTTTACAAGTTGGTGGAACCTGATGAAGGGCAGTTATATCAATATTTCTTTAGAAGTCTACGAATTCAAATAATGTAGGCATTTTAGTGAGTTTGTGTTAGGAAAATGATAATAATGTTTCAAGAAAGAACTCTTAAACAATAATATTACAGACTCAATACTAGGTGTCTCTGTAGATTAAAATTTTGTTAAAAAATAACGACAAAACTCTGTTCGATCTGAAAGGGCATATAAACACCCGAGGAACATATATAAAAACATATAAATAAAGTTATTAATCTCAAATCAGATAATAAGTTAGTAACTACGCAAACTTTCGAATATGACTTGCTCAAATCAGACACTGCTCTCCTAATTTAATTCAAGCTTAATTTACATACATACATACAATCACGCTTTTTTCCGAAGGGGAAGGCAGAGACTAAATCTTTCCACTTGCCACGATCACTACATACTTCTTTCGCTTCATCCACATTCATAACTCTCTTCATGCAAGCTCTGCGGTTTCGGGTACTCTTAACCTGACCTGTTGCCAGGACGTCCTTAATTTGATCAAGGTACCTTCGTATCGACCTTTCCACCTTTCCATCCACACTCTCCTTGTATCATTTATACGTCATATAATATATACCTATCTGCGAAAGAAATATGTTAAAAGCTATTTACCCGAAGTTTATTAGTTAGTTTTTTGGCTTAGTTCATTGTTAGGTCTAATCGCTAAGTGCAATTCGCAGTCAATCGTAGGCGAAGCCGCGGGTAAAACTTATGCGATACTTGTATCACTAGTTGTTAAACCCCGATAGTCCGTGGCGTTATAAAGCGTTGGACGGCTGCCAATGAGCAACAGGCCAAACTATACCGTCACATGAAAGATTTGGGGTGTCATTCTGGACTCGGCCAGAGAACTTGTTCAATGAATCATATAGAATTGTTACATCAAATAAGAATAAAATAAAACATTTAATTTTTTTTTATTCAATGGAGAGGTAACGTGTGAAGCTTTAATGTTATTTATCTCTTGGCGCTTTCTGGAGTAGAAATGTCTGGCCATGTTTGAGGATAGAAGGGACAGGCTGAAAAAATCCTGATTAGAAGTCGTAAAAGATGTTAAAGAATTAAAACTAAAGACACTGCAAACTGGAAAAAGTGAAATCGTAAAATCGTTTAGTACTATAAGTTGAAATTCATAAAGATAGAACACTGATGTCTGATGAGATGACAAAGTTAACTATACGTAGCAAAATTTCTTCTTAATTGATGTACCAACAAATGTTTCACACAAAAGTATGCTCAATGATTCTAATAAATCAGAACTTAGTGATAAACAGTTAAATATTTTAAACTCTATATGTTATGAGACGCAGCCTGTTGCTTTCTGGCGGTCTGCCAACTTTGCTGACTTGTTACAGATTTTATGTATGTATATTTCTTTATCTTTTGTGAATCTTCTGAAAGGATAACGTGGCCGATATATCTATGACCAATATCGACGCATAATTGAAAGTATCGACAATTAGAAATTTCAAAATTTAGAACACTTAAATTATACACACAGATGTTATAAAGGATTTTTCTACGAAAGTTCGGATATTATCTAATATCTAGTATTAATATAACAATAACATTTTTGAAAACCGCATCAAAATCGGTTCAGCGAAACGCGAGATAATCACGGACAAACATACAAACGTTACATACATACATGTCAAACCATTTTCACCCAATTCGGGGTCTCAGTTCCAGAAAGACCCCGGACTCCTTTAGAAAGAGATGAGGCGGCAACCGGTACCTACGCCAGGAAGATAATGTTGCCATTATCAAGAATGATTTGTTTTCCATTATAATTCGAACGAAGCGACTCTCAGTTAATTACTGAAGTAGTTGGCACCGCGCCATCTTGAAAGTTGTAGTGGTGAAAATTTATCTGTGTGGCTGTGTATACATGAAAATGTACAGTCTGCTTCGTGTAAAAGTTTCGCACAATGATGTGAAATATATTAATGCATCTTTAACTTTCTTATTAAATTATTGTCTACGACGCCTCGAAGCACGGTTGGCTAAAAACAACCAACACATCCTATATTTTCCATCGTCATGCATTATCATTGGTGCCGTGTGGTTCCCGGCACCAATAAAAAAAAGAATAGGACCACTCCATCTCGTTCCCATGGATGTCGTAAAAAGCAACTAAGGGATAGGCTTATAAAGTCGGGATTCTTCTTTAACGGCGATGGGCTAGCAACCTGTCACTATTTCAATTCTATCATTAACCAAGCAGCTGAATGAGGCCTATCGGTCTTTTCAAGTCTGTTGGCTCTGTCTACCCCGCAAAGGATATAGACGTGATTATATGGATGTATGTATTATCCTTTATTCCTTCTTCCTCCTGGCGATAATCCTGGATACATCCCACCTCTCTGGAGAGAAGCCATTGCCCTGATCATGATCCTGGATTAGGTGAGTCTGGTTTTTCACGAAGCAACTCCCGTCGGACCTTCGCAAACTTTCTAAGGGAACCTAACTTTTATTGGATAATGGTTAAATAATTCAGATGCCCGAATGTGCAAGATTTCCTCACGATTTTCCCTCACCGTAAGAGCTGCTCAGCTTACCTGCACCCGTATCATGACACGAGCGACGTCGTTTTTATCGCGCGATAAAATATCGCAGTCCGTTTTACGTCATAATAAAAAACGAAATCGCGACAGTTTTGCGCACGATAATAACGGCGTCGAGCGTGCCATACTTCGGGGACTGAGGTAAGAACAAAATAACATATGATTGAAAATCTATTTGTTACAACGACGCTTGGAATCTCTAATGCCTTTGATCGTTTCTACGACATTCAAATGATGAATTACTCAATTCGTCATTTGTCGTTGGAAAAGCAATCGCAGTATTAGTCAACTCTTAAAATAAATGTATGTGTGTTTTTATGTCTATGAACGACCTACATAGGAAAGTCAAACAATGTAGGTTATTTGTAAGAACGCAAGGAAAATTTATGGTGCGCGCTTTTCTTTAAGATTGCGGTAGTGCTCATAATTTATAATTATTTTACTCTACATAATAGTTAATTAATAAGTTTTCACAGTTTAACAAATTTGCAATTTTCATTTGCAAAGTTGTTCCTGTCAGACCTGAACAGCGTATATACCTACCTACTTTATGGTAATACCGATACAAGTTGTAAGTATCACGACTTTTTTCCCTTATGGAGTAAACAATGGTAATGCCAAGATTAGACAGATAGCCTGAATATTGTGATTTATGTAATGAAGGTTGCTAGCTCATCGCCTAAATAAAGAATCCCATGTCTGTAAGCCTCTAAGGATATAACACTCGTTGAAATGTACAAAAATCATTCACCAACGTACGTACGTAATTATAAATGATTGAGATCAGTCTATGTATCAATCTATGATTACATAGATCTATCTAAAATAATAGTTGTAGCTCAAATTTAGAAGTGACAGTTCATAGTAGTAGTCAAAGTAGTAATACTCGTATGTTAATACTTAAGTATATAGTTTACATACATACATATAGTCACGTCTATATCCCTTGCGGGGTAGACAGCAAACAGTCTTGAGAAGACTAAAGCTAAATAATAGAATTGAGATTCAAATAGTGACAGGTTGCTTACCCATCGCCTAAAAAAGAATCCCAAGTTTGTAAGCCTATCCCTTAGTCGCCTTTTACGACATCCATGGGAAAGAGATGGAGTGGTCCTATTCTTTTTTGTATTGGTGCCGGGAACCACACAACCACGCGGCAAGTATATAGTTTAATTTCAATAATTGCGCGTTGACAAAATAATCAGCCAATTTTTCATTTCAGACACGTACGTACACAGAAGACAATGAAATTTTCTCGTCTTAACCTAATTTGTTTCTCCGACTGTACTCGCTAAGAGACGATGACCTCGAATGGACGTCTAGCCAAATGTTGGCATGCCGATGTGGTACGTCCTACCGATGGGATAAACAACTCGACACAAAACGTAATAGGTTAACAGATATACAAACACAAGTTGGGAGTGGGACAAGGATCGGGTGACTGGAATGCGGAGGAAACATACATACATAAAATCACGCCTCTTTCCCGGAGGGGTAGGCAGAGACTACCTCTTTCCACTTGCCACGATCTCTGCATACGAGTACTTCCTTCGCTTCATCCACATTCATAACTCTCTTCATGCAAGCTCGGCGGTTTCGGGTACTCTTGACCTGACCCTTTACCAGGACGTCCTTAATTAAGGTTTATCGCACCACCAACTTAAAGTTTTTCTGTTTGGTCAGCTGGTTGACTGGTAGAAAATCCCAAACGGCATTAAGTCCGCCTTTTGTACATTTTTTTGTGCAATAAATTTTTAAATAAATAAATAAGGTTCAATTCTTGTTCTTCTTCCTCTTGGCTTTAGTGCTGGTTGCATCCTCATCATTCTGCAGAGGAGCCCGGGGTACCTATGCCTCTGACTATGAATCCTGGATTGGGTGGATCAGGTTTTAACACGAAGCGACTCCCATTAATCTCCACAACCTTTGCAGGTTAATGTCTAAAGAAAGGCTTGCGTGATAGTACCTTCTCGTAACAATGTTATGCCTTAAGCCCCAGAATGCGTTGGCATAAAGTTAGTTCGTTCTCTCTAAAATTTTACGATCAAGAAACTAACTTTATCTCAAATCTCAAAAACTGTAAAAATCGCGAGATTATATACAAAAACCGTCATGACTTGCAGTAATTAATAAAAGATTTACTCGCAGTTGGAAAAAAAAATCAATGAAAATGATTACTTTCACCAAAGAAGATTTCGGGAAAGAAAAACAATGATTCCCAGATAATCCATTACAAGGATTCATTTATCCCGACGATCTCGCCTTAGTCACGTTTTCTTATTTATAGCCGATATAAATTCTGTGATCGACACATCGATATAATTTACTTACTCCTGTTGGTTTTAGTCCTGGTAACATCCTCACCTCTCTGGAGAATAGACCCCCAGTGGTGTGACTTAACCATGATACTGGTTTGGGTGAGTCAAGTTTCCACACGAAGTGAGTCTCATCTGTCCACGTTACATTTGCAGGGGAAACTAACCCGTATTGGATGATGTTTATACAGTCTGTGTTTCCTTACGATGTTTTCTCTCAACGTAAAAGCGTAGGTTAGCACTGAAACTAATATACATAACACAGAAAAGAGTATTTTCCCATAGCTGAGGTGGGATATGAAGATGTCCCTGTATGATATAACTTGTCCCGTATATATATATTTATTTATTTATTACATATAATCACGTGTATATCCCTTGCGGAGTAGACAGAGCCAACAGTCCTGAAAGATAGGCCACGTTCAGTTTAATGACAAAATTGAGATTTCAATAGTGACAGGTTGCTAACCCATCTCCCAAGAAAGAAGAATCTCAAGTTTATAAGCCTATCCCTTAGTCGCCTTTTACGACATCCATGGGAAAGAGATGGGAGTGATCCCTATTCTTTTTTCTATTGGTGCCGGGAACCACACGGCACAGTATATAGGTAGATGTGGTTATATGTATGTATGTAAAACTAACTTCCATTTTGGTTTGGTGGTGAAGAAAAACATGGCATGTACCAGCTACTTTTTTTTCCTGCGGAGATGTACTTATTCTTCAAAATCTTTGAGGTGATGGGTTAGCAATCTGTGACTAACTATATCTCACTACCATCGTTCTGCCTGTCCCGTAAAGAATGAAAACGTTATATATGTACAAATTATATATATATAATATATAATATAATATACGGGACAAATTACACTGATTGAGTTAGCCTCGATGTAAGTTCGAGACTTGAGATTATGCATACATACATACATATAGTCACGTCTATATCCCTTACGGGGTAGACAGAGCCAATAGTCCCGAAAAGACTGAATGGCCGCATTCAGCTGCTCGGCTTAATGATGGAATTGAGATCCAAATAGTGACAGGTTGCTAGCCCATCGCCTAAAAAAAGAATCACAAGTATGTAAGCCTATCCCTTAGTCGCCTTTTACGACATCCATGGGAAAGAAATGGAGTGCTCCTATTCTTTTTTGTATAAGTGCCGGGAACCACACGGCACATATTATGTACTAGCTGTGCCCGCGACTTCGTTCGCGTGGAATAGTGACTATGAGCAGCGTTTTTTTAAAAATATATACTTATTTTTATTTTGGATCATAATCACAGTCATTTTGGGTAGCTAAAAAACCTACTTTAATGGCGCGGCGCGGTTCTCGGCGCGCTTTATATACCTACCCGCGCGCGCAGTCGTCGTATGCAACCGACAAACGTCCATCCTAAGCTGAACCGCGATTCCTAAACCGATAATTTTTATTTAACTTCTCTATAAAGATATTTATTATAAATAAAAATTATTATAAAGTTTCAGTAAATTCTACTAACAGAGAAAAAAAGTAGTTATTCATAATAGAATTAACTCCTACTAATAATATAAACGCGAAACTTTGTATAGACGCATATTTGTTAGTCTTTCTCACAAAAACTACTGAACAGATATGGATGAAATTTGGCAAACAGTTAGTTTAGGCTTGGAAATAACAACACTTATGTTACTTTTTACCGCGGGATAACATCTCAGACCCACGGGAAACTGGAAGGAATCTGTTCGACATTATTCTTAAAATTCAACAGCTTACAAACTACCTTCAGCCGTAAAAGAACAATGTTTTTTCATTCCCATGGGAGTACTATGATTTCCCTCGGTAAATTATTCTTATAGTTTATGATATCAGCCTAAACTAACTTAAGTAGAAAGAATTTAGATGAGCCCTTTTAATTTTTTTCCCATGGTAATCCAGTCAATTCCAAGGTAATAAGTAACTATAACATATTCTATTAATGATTGTAATTTACCTATCTAGTAACAATGATTGACGTCGTTCGTTGACCGGAACAGGCGTTAAAAAAAACAATATACTACCGATTCCCATGGGAAACGGATGTTTTCCCGCGGTAAAAAGTAGTCTTTATGTTGCGCCAGGCTCTAAAATATGTCGGTACAAAATTTCAACCAAATCCGTCAAATAGTTGCGGAGATTAATGGTGCCTATGTATAAGCATAGAATAGTGTTCGACGTGATTCTTTAATTTGACATAACTTTTTTATTTATGAACCGATTGACATGAAACAAACACTAAAGCATAACTGAAGCATACCACAATATATTCGTGAAAACCGCATCCAACTCGGTTCAGCCGTTTCTGAGATTAGCGTGAACAGACAAACAGACAAACCGACAAACAGACAAAAAAAAGTTAATTACATTTTTGGGTTCGACATCGACATAACAATAACCCCTGCTATTTTTTTTATTTTTATTTTCAATGTACAGACAGCACTTTTCTACAATTTTATTATATGTATAGATATGTATAGATAGATATAGATAGATATAGATATAGAAGATGTACAGACAGCACTTTTCTACAATTATATTATATGTATAGATATAGATAGATAGATATAGATATAGATATAGATTTAGATGTATAGATAGATAGATGATTGTAATTTACCTATCTAGTAACAATGATCGATGTCGTTCGTTGACCGGAACAGGCGTTAAAAAAAACAATATACTACCGATTCCCATGGGAAACGGATGTTTTCCCGCGGTAAAAAGTAGTCTTTATGTTGCGCCAGGCTCTAAAATATGTCGGTACAAAATTTCAATCAAATCCGTCAAATAGTTGCGGAGATTAATGGTGTCTATGTATAAGCATAGAATAGTGTTCGACGTGATTCTTTAATTTGACATAACTTTTTTATTTATGAACCGATTGACATGAAACAAACACTAAAGCATAACTGAAGCATACCACAATATATTCGTGAAAACCGCATCCAACTCGGTTCAGCCGTTTCTGAGATTAGCGTGAACAGACAAACAGACAAACCGACAAACAGACAAACCGACAAACAGACAAAAAAAAAGTTAATTACGTTTTTGGGTTCGACATCGACATAACAATAACCCCTGCTATTTTTTTTATTTTTATTTTCAATGTACAGACAGCACTTTTCTACAATTTTATTATATGTATAGATAAAGATAATTACATAAACACGACTTACAATGACAAAATAAATGTTAATGTTTTAAAAATTCGCAAATTTACCAGAAAATTAATGTTATTGAAGCTGTCAGCACTTAGAATAATGGCTGGTGGCTGGGAAAAACATGGGATTTGGACGTGTCACCTCAAGGAGGATATTATTCAGTGGATATTTTTAGCTTTTAATAAAAAAATATGTAGGTAAAGTGTAGACGTACTGATTATAAATGTTTTGTGGTTCCGGACACTTAATATACTATAGATACGAATATATCACTACATAGTATAAAACAAAGTCGCTATTTTAGTCTGTTTGTCTGTATGCTTAAATCTTTAAAATTACGCAACGGATTTTGATGCGGTTTTTTGTAACAGGTAAAGTGATTCAAGAGGAAGGTTTTTATGTATAATAACATTTATAATTTTGCACCAGTGCGAATCCGGGGCGGGTCGCTAGTTATAGATAAGATAAGTGAATTAATTTTAAATGTGTGATTCTAACTAACTTTCCTATCGGCTTACAACCTGACACTGTTTGAATCTCAATACCATCATTAAGCTGAACGTAACCTTTCAATCTTTTCGAGACTATCGGCTCTGTTTTTCCCGTAAAAGATAAAGACGTGATTACATATATGTATTTGTGTATACAAGTGAAAATCATAACCCTCGTTTTTCCGTCTTTCTTGGATAAAAACATATCCGTTATAATCGTATTGGTTGGGAAATATTCCTAGAAATATATTTATTTGTTTTTATATTTACAACTTTATTGCGGCTAAAACAAATTAATATTATTTTGAAAACATTTTCTACTAGTCAACCTTGCAAACACAGGTGTGAAAAATTGACAATATACAAACATACTTTTAAAATCTCTAAATCATACATGTTTTTCACAAGGAATAGGCGAGTTTAGGTACTCTGAAGGTTATTTCACCAATTGGTTTATTCGAAATCATGACGTAGACGGACAAACAATGTACGTATCTGAATGACCTGATTTCTTAGCATTCAGTCAGTCTTTGCGGGAGGTAAAATTAATCTTGCTTGACTTAACCTACTCAATATCTTCATCAATTTATTCGCCTGTGTACGAGTTATATTAAGCTTTTCTGCGAATCAGATAAAAGTCTGCCTGTCTATTTATCTGTCCCATTGGCTACATCGCTGGTACGATTTCGATGAAATTCAGTATTAATATACTAGAAGACTATCGCCCACGTACCCAGGCAATGCCATAGGGTTCCCGGCACCAATATAAAAAAAAGAATAGGACCACTCCAAAGGCGACTAGTAGACTAGATTCTTCTTTTAGGCGATGGGCTAGCAACCTGTCACTATTTTAATCTCAATTCTATCATGGAGCCAAAAAGCTGAACATGGCCTGTCAGTCTTTAAAAGACTGTTGGCTCTGTCCACCCCGCAAGGGATATAGACGTGACTATATGTATGTACTACCGCCCACGTTCTAGTTTACTGCTGTTAAGACAACATTAGGAAACTACATGGCAAATTTTTGATTGTCCTAGGTCAAACATAGGCTTGAGACTTTTTTTTTCAACGGGAAAAACAAGAATTCCAACTTATATTACAAATTCTAAAGTGGGCCAATTTGTTTGTTACCTCTTAGCGGGATATCTACTGAATTTAGTTTCTTGAAATATCACGTAGGTATATATAATTAAGAGTCTGAAGAAGGACATAGGTTACATTTTATTCCGGTAAAAGCTTATAGCTTTTCCCGTGGGATTTGCGCAACACCTGTATTATTTTGTTGGTCGCGCTAAATTCGCCACTTTTTGTAGGTGGAGTACAGTTCGTTGCCTTTTGTAAATGGCGCTAAATGAGTGCGGGCGAAGCTGCAGGCAAATAGCTAGTTTTAGAATAATTTAAGATTAACACACGTGGACATGTTGTTAATAATTAATGTAGCTTTTATGTGTAGCTTATTCTTGTTGCGTAAAATTATAAATCCATTTTTGATTTCCAGAAATAGTCTCTTAGTGTTAAACTACACTCTACATACGAAATTTTAGCTATCGACAGTTTAAGCTTGTTGTCTGTCAGTCACTCAATTAGTATGTATAATTATCATGATTCAACGCGGCTTCTCGCGGGTAGCACACTAATTTATCTTTCAGTCAGATGACCTATGTTTTGAGTGAGTTGTGCGAAAATCTGATTCAGTATTTTTGTATATATATATATTTTGTTTATATACTTTGCGGAGTAGACAGAGCCAACTGTTTTGAATAAATCGAAAGGCCACGTTCAGCTATATGGATTAATGATGGGATTGAGATTCAAGGTTGCTAGCCCATCACGTAAAAGTAGAATAAAAAATGCAATTCAGGATTCTTCTTATAGACGATGGGCTAGCAAGCCCATGGCGTAAAAGAGTCAAATTATTTCAATTCCAGGGTTGTCTGTAAAATACAAGTGCGCTCACGATCTGTGGTCTACGTAACCTTTAGCTACTGATGATTGGCCACCAGTGACTCAGTGGTTGGCGCGCCGCCAGAAACTCGACCTATATACCGCCGGTCTTCCGACTAGAAAGAACGAATCAGGTTATAATGGCCGATTTTAAGGTTAGGAGAGGTGATCGAAATTCTTCAGCTTTTATAGTTCGGGTTTTGTAATCTCATTTATTGGTGGCAGAAAGTCTATAAATCTATAGTAAAACGTGAAAAAGCAAGAACTTTGCAAATCTTATTCAAGTACGCGGATCATGTGTGCTTTGCAAATTCAGCTTTAATTTATAAATGTTTAGAAATTGATGGATAAAACAATGTTTTGCTTGTACATTTTACAGAAAAATTAAGAGTACAATTAGTATTAGGTACAATTTTTTCAAGAACGCGTAACAATTCTTTGAAGTTATTATTTGAATTGTATACGTTCAAGACCTAATAGACTTAGCAATCTTTTATTTACATATTTTAATCATTGCATACCTTGTTAGCGTTAGTTATGAAAGCGTGTTCATAAATTCTATTTGGTGTCGGCATGTAAATAATTCCATGATTTGCTTCCATAACTGCGCACGCGCCACCATATACGGCGCCTCTCCAACGCCGCCCGCCCCACACGCCTGTTTGGCTCACGTTTCGTCATAGAGTAAAGAAATGTAGAAGTGATGAGGTATCGGTTAAGTCTTATTCAAATTATAGCTTTGCCTGGTCTATATCAGATGAATTTTATCGGTCAGTCCTAAAGTTCTCCGTGTAAAATTAACAAACTGCTTCATGAAAATTTGAATACCTACTTTTATTTAAATTTCATAATTTTTCATTATCTATTTTGTTCCTAAATACCTAGATACCAAGTGAGCGAAGCCAGTGAGGTATCTAATTACAGTAAGGATAATAAACATTTAAACATTGACACATCAAAATGAGTAGTGTTTCAAATTAAATCACCTCATTAGTACTGAAATAATTAAAAAGAAATGCAATATATGCATATTTTTAAGCTTATATAAATTTATTAGATAATTACTCGTACACTAGAAATAAATCAGGCAGAGGCGATTATAATTTTGCATAATTATTTTTGTGGTAGCTCGGGAAGCAAACCGCGGAATGATTCATCATCTCTTACTTAGGTGTATAATATTTATGTATATATATATATATACATACATACATACATATCATCACGTCTATATCCCTTGCGGGGTAGACAGAGCCAACAGTCTTGAAAAGACTGAAAGGCCACGTTCAGCTAGGTATATGGCTTAATGATAGAATTGAGATTCAAATAGTGACAGGTTGCTAGCCTGTCGCCTAAAAAAGAATCCTAAGTTTGTAAGCCTATCCCTTAGTCGCCTTTTACGACATCCATGGGAAAGAGATGGAGTGGTCCTATTCTTTTTGTATTGGTGCCGGGAACCACACGGCACCACGGCACCATACGGCATATATATATATATATATATATATATATATATATATATTTTAAACGGGAAAACCATTTTATGTATCTGTTAGCATTAACCTGTTTAAAATAGATTAAAAATATATAGTTCCTTCTACATGTTACTATTCTATGATGCACGCGTTGTTTACACGGTAGCTCGATGCATTTGTTTTTTTTTTCAACGAAGTGACTTTGCGGCGATGTAAGTAGTACGTACGTACATACTTACGTCGGTTTAGTTACAATATTTCTTTTTGCATGATAACAGGCAATTCTACTAGATATTCTTTCAGTAGTTGTAAGGCCGGTTACAAATGATCTGAGATTTATTAATAGTAAGTTTGTAAAAGTAGTTAGGTACACTTATTTTGTGCTGTTTTGTATATGGTGCAATAAAGATCAACAATCTATCTTTAATGGGTTTTGAAAAAAGTTGGTGACAAGAGAGGATTTAAAAAATATATTGATTAGACCCCCAATCTCATTGTCTTTTGTTTAGGGTTAATTTATCTACAAAAGATACATACATATAGCTTTAGTAGACGAATTAACACTCATAGATACTAAATGTCTTTAATCTCGACTGATATCTTCCTATATAATATTCCTATCTTAATGCAACCTATAAAGCTCACATTAGACCATGGTAACACATTAAGTTGCCTAAATAACAAGTTCATTTAAGATGTTTTCCTCTCACCATTCCCCTGCCTTACATACATAAATATAATCACGTCTATATCCCTTGCGAGGTAGACAGAGCCAACAGCCTTGAAAATACTGATAGTCCACGGTCAGCTGTTTGGGTTACTCATAGAATTGAGATTCATATAAAGTGCTAGCCCGTCGCCTAAAAGTAGAATCCCAAGTTTATAAGCCTGCCTTAACTCATACTCTATTAGTTCAGCAACTTTCCATTAATCCTTCGTTTAAATTATGTAGGTACGTATTATCGAGCTTTATAAAGCTGTGCAACGGAAGCGTAGTCGATTTACCTCGTGTGTTAACTGTAAACAAAGCGAACATTACGCCGCATATGCATAACGCGAAACCTGCAATTTACTTGTTTTTATTTTAACCTAACTTACTATATTACATAGATATAATGTTAAAGGTTTTCTGTTTGGTCAGCCGATAGACTGGTGGAGAATGCCAAATGGCATTAAGTCCGCCTTTTGTACATTTTTTTTGTGCAATAAAGTTTTAAATAAATAAATAAATTACGTTCACGAGTAAAAGAGGTAAAGTTTCAAGAAATACGAAAAGACAAAAGGCTAATTTTAGCGCAATAATCAAAAATTACGTTTGGCTACCAACCCGTGTGGTTTTGACGAAAGGTGGACACAAACACAAGTTCAAATTTAAAATATTTGTGTGGAAATTATAAAGTAATAAAGGTAAAAGATTATACACTTGAGATTCTTCTTTAAGAGAATGGTCTGGCAATTTACTTTTCACTATCTGAATCTAATTCCATTTAGCTCAATGTGGGCTTTGACTTTTTCGAAACTTTTGGTTCTGTCAACCTCGTAAGGGATTAATGCGACTGGAGAAATTCCTCGGATACTTTGACATGGATAGACGACGAGATAGTTATAAAGATGTAAGGACTTTTTGGGGAGCAACCCCCAACAATACTAAGTGCCAATAAGTTTTTCGTGTCACAAAACAAAGAAAATATAATGACCACTATGTGAAAATATTTTGTTTTAAAATATTATACCAAATACGTACAACATTTTTCCATTATTTACACTAAAACACAATTCACAAGCAAATAAGATAAAAAGTCATACTCAAATAAATATTTTGAATCTAACAAACCGTCCGTTGTTTCTCTTGGCATGCGCGTGCGCCGTAACCCGATACGCCAGCGGGTTTTCCATATATGGTTGTAATGGCCGCCGCTCGACCAATGGCGAGCTTTGGATTTCCCGCCCAATATTGTTAATGTTCAATGGAATGTTTTGAATCTATTTCCTTCAAAATAATAAACTAATGAATCAAATCTGCATTGAGCAATTTTCAAGAAGGATCAATTATTGTTGGTGAAAAGTTGAGTAAGCATCGAGGAGTTTTCGAGTAAATGAAAATGAAATGAGATTTTCTTTATTGTGATACAGACAAAGACATGATTTTTCTTTTTTTTAATACAAGTTTGCTTCTTTAATAATGAAAAGGGATTTACACATACTTATTTCGTAAGTTATAGTAACATTAAATATAATATTTGTGTATTTTTCTTACGTTAAGGGTCAAATAACATTTTAAATAAATAAATTAAAATCCAGATGAATCACGAAATTGAGCTAATAAATTCCTTAAGTTAAACGAATAATTTATTAATACGAGTAATTACAAAGCTAAAAGTGGCTTTTCATTATTTTCAAGACTGTTGGTTCTGTCGGTGTTGCAAGGAATATAGACGAGCCTATATGTAGGTATCTCTATGAAAAGGCGTAATTAAAATTTATCTCTCTCATCTCTACGTGTTCCCGGTTGCACCCTCCACAGAAGTGTTTCGGGGGCCGGGGCTCGCCCCGCGTTATTATAATGAATGTATGATATTAATTAAGAAAAAAATTGCTACTAATTCTTGTAATCAGAATCTTACCTCAAAATTGATAGGAAAGTTTAATAAAACAACTGGGTGGTCTAAGCAGGATAATATCGCATTGGTTGCGTAGCTACAGGGGATGCACCCCCTCCCATTTACCCCCCACTTTCTGGGAGACGGGGCAGGGGAAGACACTTGTTGAACGGATACTTGGGAATGTGCGAAAAGGATTTTGTGAAATATCGGAATACAAGTATCAGGTTTTAGAGGTCAGAGGAATGTTCGAATATTTAGGGTTATTTTAAAGAATACTGTTTTGTGGCCTTTGAAATGTTTATAGCTATAACTATGATTTATCTTCCCACGAAGTCAGTTTCGATACAGGCAGAAAAGAAACTTAAATTTGTGGTACACATTGAATAAAAAAATAAAGTTCTAAGGGACAAATTACACAGATTGAGTTAGCCCCAAAGTAGAGGTCACAAAAATAGGAATTAGGATTACTTAGCTAAAAAGAAAGTCGAAATAGGTAATTCAATTTGAATATAAAGGGATTCAAGGGTAATATTTTTAAGAAATTAAAGAAGACGGTGACACATCATTTTTTTACTGTCAAATAATAATATGTATTTTATACTTACATATATTTACTACTAGCTACCCGCCCCAACTTTGCACGGGTAGAAAAAACCGCATCAAAATCCGTTGTGTAGTTTTAAAGATATAAGCATACAAACAGACGCGGGAATCGACTGTCGTAAGCGGCAGAGTCATATGGTTACCGGCACCTCAGAATAGGCGTAAAACGTACGACGTAAACGTAATGGAGAAGCTAATAAATTTGGAATTTTTCTTTTAGGCGATACATACATACATATAGTCACGTCTTTATCCCTAACGGGGTAGACAGAGCCAATAGTCCCGAAAAGACTGAATGGCCACGTTCACCTGCTCGGCTTAATGATGCAATTGAGATCCAAATAGTGACAGGTTGCTAGCCCATCGCCTAAAAAAAGGATCGCAATTTTAGGGCGATAGGCATGCAAATGTCGCTATTTGAATCTCAATTCTATCTTTTAGCCATAAGCTACATGTGGCCTTTTAGTCTTTGCAAGACTCTTGGCTCTGTCTACTACCCCGCAATGGATATTAATAGACGTGATTATATGTATGTATAAACTTTCATAATTTATACCTACTTAAATACGAAACAAAAAAGCGCCTCATAACAATTCTACAATTGTAAAGACAAAACGTGGTCAGAGTCAAGTAAACGCTACATAAATACTAAATTGCTACTAAAATTGTGGGCTATTATGTCACTTACAGCTGTCAGGTGACGTGATTCGCAAAATGTATAATGTACCAACGTCTATACGAAAGCATTGAATATTCAATTTGGTTATACCGATTCTATGGTTAGAATTGTACTTCTATTGTTATAGCACGTAAAGGGTTTACTGTTTTAGTTAATTGGAACGTCTTACTGGCGCAAATTGCGGTACAAGGCTATACTTAACCTTTTGTCTTGATTTTGTCATATAAGTATATATTTTTCTTCACTTATCATGAAGCATTTACATTTACGTTCTTCTTTTTCCCCCTTGATATGGCAAACTTCATTTAAGAGACCAGTACGCTGGTATGGTCACGTCTAAGGAATTAGCATGCAGGCTATTTCGAATACAAATGCATAAGCCTGCCGACTCCGAAGGGTCTAGGGAGAACTGATCAGTGGCTCACTATTCCATCACCAGCCAAGGCTTTACCAACCTTTCGTTTATACGACCATGGAAGGAAAGCGCTGCTCTCACATCGCTCACTTACGGCGCATCCATTCTTGACTCCCTACAGAATCTCTTTATCAGACGCAGTCCAAAGGAATCTTGGATAAGAAAAATGCCGGAGCGAAGACTGGTTATATTGGCGGAAAAGTGATGGAAATAAGACCCCGGGCCCAAAAGAACGCCACTAAGAACACGCGAAGCTAAGGGCCCCCCAAAGAAGATATGTTACAACTTTGGCTAGTTGAACTCTCCCGCAAAGAACTGACGACCAGGTAAAATCCGCGAGGAAACGTTGGACGCAGTTCACTTCCAAAAGAGCGAGAAAATCATTAGAAAAAGCCTATATTTAGCAGTGGACATTCTACGGCTGTTATCATGATAACGATTACAACTTTCCTAGATTGACGCCACACTTTGATACGCATACGTCAAATACTGTATACGATACTTTGTGCTAACTTGCAACTAAAGCGATGAATACAAATTGAATTGCTTGTGAAAGGGGTACCTTTACCACTGAGCCTATTGAATTACCTTCGACACACGGGCACATCCCGCGTGCGATCAATAGTTTGAGTCCACACCGCTGACCTTGTTTAAATATTTCACGGCGACTCGTGTATGTGGGCTGCTGTAATCGTAATCATTTCAATAAAATATATTAATGTAATATATGAGCAGGTACTAACACAACTCAGTTTTTTATATTACTTGGGAAACTGCTATTATAGCAATGTACAATACAATACAATACAAATTATCTTTATTGCCCATAAAAAAATGTAGGTAGGTGACATCTACATAATTTATCTGAATCTCAATTCCATCATTAAGCCTTAAGTCTTTGTAAGACAGTTGGTTTGGTAGACAATGCAAAGGGATTATATAAACTTGAAGAGCGAAGTTTTTTGATGAAGAAAATCTTGTTTCGTGAAAAACAAAAATCTCTGTTTTGTACAAAAGAAAATCTTGTGTCCAGAAATAACAAACAAATTGTTATCAGCTATTCAAAATGGCAATCCTGCCAGCATTCTGGGCACACTCCCGCAAGTTGATGCTATGCAGGGACTGTACAATTTGTTAATTTAATTTTAGTTTGTAATCATCTTTTTATTCCTTTTTATAAGTATCTAGTTTAAGTTTTAATTTTGCTCATTCCAAAATGACATATTTTAAAATATATTAAAAAAGATATATCTTTAAATTATAATAATATGCAAGAGCTGCATGCCAATGACTAACTGGATATAGTGCAGGACAGCCTTAATGGATAAAATCTTTATCCAATGAATCCATGGAGCCAAGGCTAACACTATTAATTAATCTTAAGAATTTTCGTTGTAACGCATTACGGCAATATACAATGTGTATAGCGAGTTTTTTCTGAATTTTCTGATATTTAGCTTGATAACAATTGATGCTTTAATAGTGAAGTAAAAAATCGTGTCGAAACCTAACCGTGTGACCTTGACCGAACATAAATTAGGTTCCCCTATAAATGTTGCAGAGGTCAGATGACGTTACTTCATTCCAGGGTCATGGTCGAAGGCTAGGGGTAACCTGGTCGTAACCTGGGGTTCTCCTCAGAAATAAGAGGCTGCCATCGGGACTTACCCCTGGAGGTTATGAGAAGATAAGACAGGTTTGAATTATTAAACTTCGTGAATATTCCCATTGAGCATATATTAAAAATTAAAACCTAAGCTAATATTACAAAAACACTATTTTACAATCAATTCATAAATTCACCCTTTCAACTCACACGCAAAGTAATTTGCGTGATTTCACACCGTTACTTAGCTCTTTGGAAAGCAAATGATTATATAAAAGTGAATATAAAAATAAAAAAATATGAAGTGCTTAGAAATCAGTAGGTAACCATCAAAATAATGTATATTCAAAGGTATTTAATCTCATCGACCTTTATTTAATAATAATGTGAGGATAAATTTTACAATAATTGATAAGATGAAGATCCAAACTTAAATAATGTTTTTTTTTAGTTTGTAGTTTAGTTTAGAAATAAAATAGTCACATTTTGTCAATATAATCTCTAATATATTATAAAAAATCAAGATCATTGAAATTCAAAATTAAGATATTATATAACTACACACGATGATTGTGTTGTGTACAATAAACCGAAATACTTAATAATAAATTCGATATAATTATTTGAACATAGTCGATGCGTCGTCTAAAAAAAATATAAAACAAAATAAACGTTAGTTTTATTTGGCACTTATCTGAAATCATTCTCAAGTAGACTCAAGTTTTCGTACTCATGCCGAATACAAAATATTTTTCAACATGAAAGTATCTGTCTTCTTAATACGTCAAAATGTTATAAGCTTCTTACGTAAATGATCTTGTCCAGGCCTTAAAATGAAAATATTTTGTACATTTTTCATTTAAATTAAAAGAAATTTATCGAAGAAATTTTGCGAATTGACAATCAGTTTCTACATTTCTTAAAACCATTTAATATTTTAATATGATTTTTAAACTTGACTTTTGTGTGTGTCAGTGTGTCTACAGTGACTTTTTATGAAAATGAGACGGATACACTTCTGAATTTAGATTTTATAAAAGCAAATAACAATGTTAATAACAATCTTTATGTTATTCTACAGGTATATAAAAAATACATATAACACTCGTTACATATTGAGGTAGGTACCTATGATAGGTAAATTATAAACTATTCTATTGCTAATTGTACTTGCAACAATTTCAATCAAGTCAATCAGCGCTTTATCAGAAATAATTTGTAATTCATAAGTAAGGTATATTACCGTATAAATATCTTATAAATACCAATATTATAAATGCGAAAGTTTGTTTATTTGTTTGTTTGTTTACTCCCACGCCTTAACTACTAATCTAATCTTCTTGAAATTTTGCGTCGACATAGGGTACTTTTTATCCCGGTAAAAAATCAGTTCCCATGAAATTAACTAAAAACCTGTATTCATTTACAGGTGGCGCTTTATTCGTTGCTTTTTGAGGGTGGCGCTAAATTGGTCGCTTTTTGTTGGTAACGTTAAATTCGCGCGGGCGAAACTGCTAGTAAAAGCTAGTCAATAATAAACAACTTTTTACAAAGTAAAGAGTCGAATGGCCATTACAAAGGAAATGTATTCCAATATGTAAATGACATGGTACTTTGCAGATATTTATTTTCTTGTCTAATTCACTATGTAAATTATCTGTCATTATCCGATTATTCTTTGAACCGGGACGTGGGAAGTTTGTTGTGTGTTGTACGATATAATTTCCTTTCTTTTGTAAGTAAGTACTTTTGTAATTATCGCTGATCATGAAGTGGAGAAAAGTAGGAATAAACACGTAATATTGGCTGTAAGTTGGGAGTGGTGGTGAAAAAGTCGTAGACGAACGTACCTTGGTCAAATTGAAGAAGTTCTGGCAAAAAGTTTAGGTTACTCTTAGTACCTGAAACCACCGAGCTAGTATTTTTTAAAGTATCAAGTATAAGTGCTACTGATGCTTTTACGATGAAGGACAACATTATGTGGAATCCAGCACGTTGTATGTAGGGGAACCAAGCCTATAAATAACGGGTAATGGTTACACATTCACATAACTGTATGTGCAGGAGGTTTCCTCACGTTTTCTCTCACCGTTAAAGTATCAGTTAGCAAGCATACTATAATGTTTACTATTAATAAGAGTTGGTACATGGACGCGGTAGACATTGAACTTGTGCATTACGTTTTTTTATTCAGACACTTTAACCATTCGACCAATGAAGCTCACATAACTAGATACTTACTTCAGAGTACCCACCCCCAAAGGTTGTACTTGATAGGTAATACTTGTAACAGGCCGCTTGTTTGAACAGACAGACTTATGAAACTGATTCCATGACAAACATACCACCCACTAGCAATCAAGTGCTTTTTCTAAACAACGTAATGATACTTAATACGATAAGTTCTGATTATTGAAAGTACAGTCAAGCACACAAGAGACTCTTTGATTAACTGTAATTTAAAACAAGTACAACAAGTAATTTTACAGAAGAAAAATTGTATAATAACATTTTTAGAAAAATGTATGTTTCATTAGATAAAATTATTGTTTAAAATTGATAAATTATTGCAAAAATATATTCCCTTTGATTTATGACATCTCGAATACGTTTTGTTGCATCTTCCTTTTAATAAAAAGAAATTCATTAGATTGTGGCGACATCACTAATGTCACACACCAACTGTCAAACATAGCGAAGAAAATGACGTGCTCAGCCAATAGCAGCTAAGAGTTTAAATCGCGCAAACAAAGGTTTCACGGATTGGAGAATTAATACAACCTCCGACTCGGCTTCGTTCACATCGTTGGAGCCGCGGTACCCCAGGTATGACACCTAGCCTGACCGAAGATCTTCCATTAGGTTGCGGTCGAGCCCGAATCATCGCTCCCTCTAAAAGATAATTCTGGTGACTTAGCAATTACCTTTAAGCCTCATTTTCACAGTACGAGTGACTCTCAGGCCGAGTGGGATCGGATGTCTACTTGGACGCTACTCATATAATTAATTGTAGAATTTTAATTTTATTTTAATTTTTATTAATGCCTACTAACATATTTATAAGTATACTAACATAATGAGTCTGGTTACTTGAATAAATAATTTTTCATTCATTCATTCATATCGTATGAACATCCAATCCGAGCGCACACACGCAGCGTGGATGTCGATTAACAGTCCGTATGGAATCGGAAACTATAAAGACGGATTAACTTTATGAAAACATAATTTCAACGTTAAGGAAAAAGTGGAATAAACGAGATTAGCGGAAGGAAACTAATGCTACTCGATCTGCAATGAACTCGGAACGTAAAAACCACTATACGAGCAATCGTAGGAATCCTATGGATCCAAGGGTACCTACACGTACTGTGAAAACGCGGCTTTATACTTATATAACTTTCCTATAAATGCTGCAGTACAGTTTGTTACCGCTTCTGCTGCACTGACGTTTTGGAAAGCGGCGGTAAACTTAATTTAATGTTATTTATTTGACGTCAACCAATGTTGAGAAACGAAAAGATTATATGACAATTATTAGGTGATATTATCACATAATAATTAATAAAAAAATTGTATTTGAATTTGTAATCATTTTTCTGTCAAATAATAAATATTTGGCACGACAATCATTTCACTAATATTTAGAGGGCTTTGCAAAAAATATTTTTAGTAGGTAATCTCACCGACCATTCCGGTAAGAAAAATTAAAGCATTAAATATCTTTAACCCTGAACCGTAACACAACCGTACAAGGCAACCATTCATACTAATCCCATAAAACTTAATGGTTTTCCAATCGGCACTCATGGTAAGTGATCTTATCGTGGGTCGGCGCCCGAAGCCACCTGAGCCAGGAGTTACAAGTGGCATGGCGGCTTCTTGTGTTCCAGAGATTTTGTGATGAAGAAATTGTTTTGTAAATTTTATTGACTTTGTACAGAGTTCTACTACTTTTACATACATACATATGGTCAAGTTTATATGCCTTGCGGCGTAGACAGAGCCAACAGTCTTAAAAGACTGAACGGCCACGTTCAGCTATTTGGCTTAATGATAGAATTGAGATTCAAACAGTGACAGGTTGCTAGCCCATCGCCTAATAAAGAATCCCATGTTTGTAAGCCTATGCCTTAGTCGCCTTTTACGACATCCATAGGAAATAGATGGAGTGGTCTCATTCTTGTTCGTATTGGTGCCGGGAACCACACAAATCGAGGACGTTCTAGTGAAAGTTCAAGTCCAAAAAAATATTTTGATATAAAGCATCTTGTCATTAAGCCAAACAGCTGAACGTGGCCTATCAGTCTTTTCAAGACTGTTGGCTCTGTCTGCCCCGTAAGGGATAAAGGCGTGATCATATGTTTGTAATTTATATTATTTATCCATCATTTCGCAATGTCGGCAAAAGTTCTAAGGTCCGTATGGCTACGTAAATAAACCGTAGATACCTAGTAGTCGCACGCGCAGCGAAGCGCACCACGAGCTTTCACGGGTCAGCGCCGCGTAAGCCCCCTCGGCGGGCTTCAGGACTCAACGCGTTGGAATATCGTGATGAATACCGTGTTATGTATCTTTATAATGCTGCCCTGGTATAACTAAAATGCCGTTATCTGCCTAATCCTTGTTTTAAGTCAAACGTCAAAAACTGCGGTATAAATTTAAACTGATGCCATTCATCAATGAGAACGCCTATTTATGACTTAAAGGTACCAAAAAGTCGTATATACATATCGAAAGAGATTTTTTTTTCTTATTTTACTGGTGAAAAAGGTGTAAATCCTGATGTCAGATAACGGCATTTTAGTTATACCTACCACGGCAGAATGTACAAATAACTTAATTCTAATATAATATACAAATACCTTCCATTAATTAATTTTAAAAAATGATATTAGATACCTTTTTACATACGTAAATACATATTGTCACGTCTATATCCCCTGCGGGTAGACAGAGCAAACAGTCTCGAAAATACTGATAGGCCACGTTCAGCTCTTTGGCTTTCTGATAGAATTGAGATTCATATAAAGTGACAGGTTGCTAGCCCATCGCCTAAGTCCTTTAATCGTCTTTTACGAATTCCATGGGAAAAAGATGGAGAGGTCCTTTTACCGAAGAAAAAAGTGTAAATCAGCTGTTTCTCATCCCGTGTAGTTTGTAAAAGTCAGTAGAGGGATAGGCTTGACAACATGAGATTCTTCTTTAAGTGCATGGAATAGCACTGACTAGACTGTCGCTTTTGGAATCTCAATTCCATCATTAAGCCATACAGCAGAGCGTGGGCTCTCAGTCTTTTTGGGACTGTTGACTCTGCCTGCCCCGCAAGGGATATGAACATGATTATATGTATGTATGTGTACGTTCAAAAAATCAACAATAAATAAAGGTAAAGCGCCTGTTATTTTAAACCTTTATTTATGACGCCCACGGGAGGTTAAAAATATGATTAGCCGGTAACAAATTGGCTTACAATAGATACAATTATTAACTTTGCTGGAGTAATAAAAGTACTTACGTTACGAAATTTTAAGCTTACTTAGTGTAAATTGTTGACATGGATAAGGGCATTTTGTAAGCCATATTTTCCGAATTAATGAATATTATTAAGAATATAAATACTTATTTACGGGACGAATTACACAGATTGAGTTAGCCTCGAAGTAAGTTCGAGACTTGTGTTACGAGATACTATAACTCAATTATGATATATTTTTTAATAAATACTTATATGGATAAATATCTAAGACCCAGGCTAATAAGAGAAAGATTGTTTATCATCATGCCCTAGCCAGGATTCGAACTGACATCCGGTGTAACAGACAAACGCACTAACGCTGCGCCACAGAGGCCGTCACATGAAAGAGTATGTGTGTAGATATGTATGTATATGTATATCTGTTACGTTTTCACGACTAAACTGCTGGATCGATTTAGATGATATTTTTTTTAAGGTCCAATGTCTAACAATTGACACTGATGCTACAAGCGTATATTTGTAGGCTCCAGAACAGCTACCAAGGTTACTGAGCTGATGAGAGAGAGAGAGAAACAGTGTGAAAATGAATTTAAACAAGGAAAAGGAGATCTTAAAGATTACAGATGAATGGGTTTATTCATTGGTGTTATCATCGATTTTTATATCAAACTAGCGACCCGCCCCGGCTTTACACGGGTAGCATTGATAGATCTGCTCAACAGTTATAACTGCAACTATGTAAACAGAAATTATGATAAATATTTATTTTTAATAATTTTTTTTCACATAAGCCGTCCTGAGAAAGTCCTTTTATAAAACATGAACAACATGTTTCTATGATTCCGACATTAGCGTATGCGCTACAGAAGAAATTCAGAGAAAGTAGGAGGACCTTATAATATGTACAGACAAACATCAACACAAAAAACTAATTCTGAATCTCTGAAAGTGCTTATATCAATCTTTACAGAGATTTTCATGAGAAAAAGTGCATTATTCCATTAAATTACCGTACATCACGTTCAAATAAATTCACTGGTCGGTAAATTGATTGACTACCTGGTCTGCGGAGGCGGCGTGGGCGGGTTGCCATGGCGACGCCCACGCGTTCCTCACCCCCTCCACTCCCTCCCCTCCCCGCACCCCTCCAGGGCCCAGCATTGACCCGGGAGACCTTGAACTCCCAGCTGATCCAGCGCGTGTTTCTTGGAGCCCCGAGTCTTAATTTATTCTTTTATTTTGACCCCAACTGACATTTTTCCGGCCAGCAGCTTTTCGGCATCATAAGAAATTACTAGGAAATTGTTTCGCCTAACCTTTAGACTTCACACAGTTTGCATTTTGAGTAAAGATTTCTTAGAATTTCTCTTTGGAACAAATTTGCGCGTTACGAACGTCAGAAATTCAGATTACGCTATCAAGTATTATTAATTTACGCTAAACCTGTACTATAAAGCTGCTTTTCTGGAGGAGACTTGATATGTTCCTAAGATTTTCCTTTCCAAACATAATTTAATTATATCGTAGGTAGGTACCTATATTACGAACATTTATAACAAATCCAGGTTTATGGTAATACCTACGTCATGCTCCATAAAATGAGAAAGTTTGTCTGTTTGTATGTAACGCCTAAACCGCATAACCGATTTTGATGAGTCTGATATCATCAGTACATAGAAGGAACTTTAGGAAATTGACTATTCTTAAGGCAGTTTGGTGTCTCAATAGATTGTTATTTAGTACATATTTCAGTACATTGTTTATATAAGACTCCACTAAAAAGGTTTTTTTTTTACACTTACCTACTAATTAATGTCATAACAATTTTTCAGCCTTAACTTTCTATTGTCGACGTCATGCGTCAGTCATAAATTCATCAATTAAATGTTAATACATGTCCCACATCCCGCGATAGGTAAATTCTTCTAAACACCCCCTTACCCCGTAATTTAGGGGGTGTACTCACCGGGCGGTGTGACGTCATTAGCGTCATGTGAGCGTCCACGAGGCCCCATGCGTCACTGCCTTTACCTGCGTACTTTGAAAAGGGAGCTTATTTCAAATGGAGAATATAAATTCAATTTAAAAAAAAAAGACAAATGTCGTCGTTTGGAATGTCGTTCGCAGTGATACGAGTATATCCCAATTCTTTGTAAAAATAAAACAAACTTCCGATCAAACTTTGAGAAATCTTACTTGGCAAATCTAATTTCAATTAGAAACTTTTATTTTTCTTTCTCATCAGAAATTTGAGTGCATTTTAACTCAATGGCAAGCCAGATGAGATCGTAAACCTGCAAGCTCAAATAATGCTTTTAGTCTTGCTTTGAAAATGAAATATGCGGACAACATTTACGTATTAACTTAGTTCTTAGTCTTGTATTTTACATCCTTTACTAATATTATAAATACGAAACTCTGTCTGTCTGTCTGTCGGTTCCGCTTTCATAGCTAAATCGCTGGACCGATTAGAATGAAATTCGTTATGCATATAGTCAAAAATCAATAAAATGGGTGGTAAATGTTTTTATGACAATCAATAGCTAATTTTAATGAATATAAAAAATGCTACCCGCGCGAAAGCCGAAGCGGGTCGCTAGTTCTATCTATTTGGGAATAAACTCAAGATTAAATTCCAAATATAACTTTTAAAATTCCACAATATTATTTACTTATGCGACCACCATTTTGTGGATAGCTCCTGAATTTAGTACAACTACTTTAGTACATACACGTGGACCTCTAACAGTTTGTTGTATATTATTCCACTGGTGATTACCGCCTACGACTTTCCACATTCCTCAATGAATGTGCACACGGAAATAGACTGCGGATTACTATTTTTTTAATAACCTAATTACCATATTGTATTTTTGAATTAAGTACACCTTTTCATGGGATTTGGAAAGTGAACTTTTGTTTGAAAACAGATTTCAATACATTGCCGCGTGGTTTCTGACACTTTTTTTATCGTCATATGGATGACGTCAAACACTATTAAGGAAATAAGCACATTCTTGCCAGGTATGGTGTCAAAAATTTATGTCATAGTGTATGAAAGTTGCTTTTCGTCCCGCGCAGACTGTAAAAGTGAAACAAGGGATACAAACATAGGATTGCAAGCGTTCCATTTCCAGAAACTATCAAGTACCTACCCACGGGAACCTGGCGGAAACAAATTTGTGAAATTGTTTCCAATATTATACCAACCATCTCGCTTAACGAGGCATTCGAGTCTTTTCGAGGCTAATGGCTCTGATTACACCGTTAGGGATAAAGACGTGTGTTTATATGAAAAGATGATAAAATAGAGAAAAGTTCTGGATTTGCCTCCAAATAGTAATAAATACGGAATCTTCTTCACATACAAAAGCCTTGTTATTATATTTAGGTATTGCTTAAAATCAGTTTACGTAACCATTTCTTTCACATGAATATCGTAAAGGCGACTTAAGGATATAATTACTACTTGGGATGTCTCTTTTAGGCAATGGGTTAGCAACCTGTCACTATTTAAATCTCAATTCTATGATTGAGCCAAACACCTGAACGTGACCTATCAGTCTTCTCAAGACTGTTGGCTCTGTCTACCCCGCAAGGGAAAGACGTGATTATATTTATATTTGTATGTATGTTGCGTAACTGGCGTATACCTATTTTTAATCAATAAACTGCAGACTTACGCAAAAGTTCTGCCGTCCTTTTGCAAACTTGTGGCATAACAAAAACTCGTATAAAGTAAAAATTAAACATTGCCCCTCTTAAATTAATTTTGTGAATTTGTTAGAATTCGTTTTGCAAAAAGAAATAAACTGTTTCACTGTTTCAATACAGTTCAACTTTTAACTTATTATGTAATAGAAGAAGTGAGATCAAAACAAGAAAAAATAGAATATAAATATAGAGTACCTACCATTTGCCAAAAAGTATGGGGAACTATATTTTCTATCACCAAAATTTATATTTGTCATCAAGTTGTATCACCTAATAAATAGATCTATCGCCACGAAATATTTTCGTTCTCAGATAAACAAAAATTGTTCCCAGGTATGAATTATCAAATTAATGTTAATATATGTGTAAAATAAGAGATCGATAACCAATAAAATTATATTGAATTACATGAATAGTATAATTAGTTTGCTTAAATACTTATTAGGACACACCTATTATAATACATACAAAAACATTTATTTGGTACTAGACCTTATATCTCAGGATTTTAGGTGATTTATTGTGGAACTGATTTTGCATTGTTTGGTGACTACATTTTGGTGACAGATCTACTATGTTGAGGACAAACCCTATTATTTAAGAAACACAAAACTAATGAAATTGGTGATAGCTTAAATGATACCCAAAAGTATGCAGGTATCGTGACAAGTGGTAAGTAGGTACTACTATTGATAATATAGTGTAGTAAAGCAGACTTCAGAGAAAACGTTCTGAGTGGTACTTGGAGGTGCTAAGTGCTTAGTCTCTGGCAACCCCTCTGAGAAAATGTGTCTTATGCTTATACGTCCCAGAAATTAAGCAATTTACCACTTAAAAAGTATTAGCACATAATCAGTTCACCTTATTGTCAAGGGCGCAATTAATTACTTCGCGCCCTGCCGATACAAATCGCCTTTGTTACAACACTTTCTTCAGTAATCCGAGCAAAGCCAATAAATGGCTGCACCTTACGGCACACGCGTGGCGCCACGCGACCTGCCGGGCGGGCACGCGACGTCTTACGATACGAGGTTGAGGATGTACGAAGAATTGGTGTCTTCATTATTAAATACTACAGGCCGCCCGCGACTTCGTACGCGTGGAATCGATCCCGCGGGAACTCCGGGATGAAAAGTAGCCTATATGTTATTCTGGGTCTTAAGGTACCTACAAAGCAAATGTCATCGTAATCGGTTCAGTAGTTTTTGCGTGAAAGGGTAACAAACATCCATACTGACATGCTCACAAACTTTCGTATTTATGATATTAGTAGGATACCTTAATGTCCGTGCAACGTGCCGCCGACTTGGGCGGACCGGATTGAATGTGTGAAATTAAACAGCGTTTTTTTTAACTAACGCATCTTGATAGAGCGTCGGTGGCCGAACGGTAAGGTGCCACAATTCAATTAAGTGATGATTAAAACCTAATTCATTTCCTACACTATCACGATTCTGCACTAAGTAATTACTCTTCCTGAGTTATAACATCTTGAGGTAATTCATAATCGCGAATTTGTATGTGCGCATTAGTGCTATCGCATTACCACTAGATGGCGCTGATTAAATCACATACAAATTCGCGTTTATTTCTCCACTGATTAGATCGAGTAAAACTTGCACTAATTTCTCTGGTATTTGTAAATTAGAAGCAGAAATTTTATTTCACGCAGAAGCCCAAAGAAAGCGCCAGATGAGATTATTCATCCCATTGCATTTCTTTTTTGTTATCTGCTTACCTACTTATAATGTTAATTTGTATAAAATTGTGATATTAAAAAAGGAAAAAGATGTGATATATGTATGTAGTAGCTACGAGTTACAGATATAAAACAAAAATGCTACAATTTTCATACCTTAACTTCCAACATTTCTTCTCACATCCGCGTCCTTAGGGTAGTTGTACACAGGCATAACACAAGAAATAGGCTTATAGACGTCGCGTAACGCCTATTTATGGGCTTCCGTGGCTAGACTTAGTATCGTCCGTCTATTTACACAATTATTTACCTAATGTTTTTCTATTTTTAATGCAGTTATGCAACGTAAGTGGGGCGCTTCATTTAATATGAGAAAGTAGGCGATTGTTGCATTGAGTATTATGTTGAGGCTTTGGTATTGCGTACATGCATACACAGAGATGCCTTTGTCCCTTGTGGGGTAGACAGAGCCAACCAAAAGGGTGACCAGAATCATAAACTCCTAGGCTACGTTTAGCTGGATTGAGATTCAGATATTAATAAGTGATTTTTGTCAATGCGATAAGGAAAGACGCCTCTTATATTTTCTTTGTAAATACTAATCTGTGTGCAAGTATATTTTGAATCAACTAAAATAATATTGATGAAACCTATGTTTTTACGATCAAAGGCAAAGAAACATCATACCTGTTCCTTTTATTGATAAAAACAAATAAATTTGGGATTCCTCTTGTAGGCGATGGACTAGATGCTCGGCTAGATGGCAGCTGAACCTCTCCATCTCTTTCCCATGGATGTCGTAAAAGGCGATTAAGGGATAGGCTTATAAATTTGGGATTCTTCTTAGGCAATGGGCTAGCAACCTGTCACTGTATATGCTTCTCTTCTTTCTTCTTAATTCTATCAGTAAGCCAATGAGCTGAACGTGGCTTCTTTCAATCTTTTCGACGCTGTTGGCTCTCTCTGCCCAGCAAGGGATATACCTAGACGTGACTACTTATACTATATGTAAGTACCAATGGCGTGTCAAATTTCTCTAATAACCATGAAACGAAATCAGTTTAGTAATTTTTATAATTTCATATAAAATCTAAATAATAACTAGGGTAACAATATGATGATTAAGAACGTTGTTTACATGAAAGTGAAGTTTTCAGTGTTGGCAAGCTCACATGTGGCAGACGCAGCGGGGGAGGAAACGTGTGACCCCCGCCCTGTGGGTATCCATTACCTACTAAGATAAATGACGCGTTCGTTCGTGCGAACGAAATATAGTGTTGGAATACTATGTAGGTAAGTAGTAAGTATTCGATTTTCAAATTCTGAATTTTTTGAGTTCAAAAAGTGAAGGTTCTCAATTCGACCGTAAGAATGTGACAATGTTTGTAATGTCTGAATACAAATAAATCTGCCGAGTCAAACCACATAAAGATAGAATTGAGCCAAACAGCTGAACGTGGCTTATCAATCATTTCAAGACTGTTGGATCTATCTACCCCGCAAGGGATATAGACGTGATTATGTGTTTATGAAGGACGCAACCGAGATAAACGCCACAATTATGATGGTAGTAGGTAACACCTAATATTTCCTGTTAAAACAATTATATCATGAAGCTGTACAGCGGATCGTTCTTTTGAAGATTGTGAGCTCTGTTTACCCCGTAAAAGATAAGGACGTGACTGTATGTCCTATGTCCCAAACCAATTCATCTCGATGTTGAGTCGTGGGTCTGCACGCATCTGCGTACGAAAGACGTTGTGATTTCAGAGTTGGACATTGGTAAGATTTTTCAACGATCAATAAGATTGCGCGATCAGCTGATCAGTGTTACCCGACTACGGTGAAGCAAAAAAGGATGGTTATGATTTTTACCTGTTTGTATGTGTACATATGTATATATGTGGGTATTGGTAGCCGTGTGGTTCCCGGCACCATTACAAAAAAGAATAGGACCACTCCATCTCTTTCCCATGGATGTCGTAAAAGGCGACTAAGGGATAGGCTTATAAACTTAGGATTCCTCTTTTAGGCGATGGGCTAGCAACCTGTCACTATTTGAATCTCAGTTCTATCATTAAGCCAAATAGCTGAACGTTGCCATTCAGTCTTTTCAAGACTGTTGGCTCTGTGTACCCCACAAGGGATATAGACGTGACCATATGTATATATGTATGTATGTAATAACTTCTAAATTAGTTATCATAATATACTCTGATAATAGAAAAACAGATTTTGTAATTTTTTATGATTAGGGTTAACAGTTATAGTCATAGATGATTTTGAGATGTGATATGTAATACATATTATCACATCTTCCTTGTCGATGAACTCAGGGTGATTTTTGCGGTACATAAATAAGAATTGCTTTAATAATAAAAATACTCATTAAAATATAATATATTTTATTTTTCACTTATTTTGCACATAGATAAACATGAGGTCCACATATATTAGGAATACTGATAAAGCAGATCTATAATTTATTAGTCAAAATATTACATATATTTTTATTAATATGTTCAAAAATAAATGATAGTGGGGTTTAAAATCATGAACAATTTTGTGCTCATAAATATTACTCAAACAAGTTTCGAATCGCTCCCAATGTTTTGGACAAAATATTCGAATTTTATTCACAGTCCAAAAAGTCAACATTGGATCCAGCTCAAAGAGTTAAAACATTTTCCAAAAAAGAATATTATATATTTATAACATTTTAGCTAAACACCGATATGACATACATGAATGTTACACTACACTTAATATTAAATGTATACTGATAATAAAATAGTTAGGGCGTGTCTAACACGCGCTTTAGACAGAGTAAGAATGGTGTATGAATTTTGTTTTTTCTCAACTAGTGACCCGCCCCGGCTTCTCTCTTATATACCATATATCGATCATATCTCAGAACTGCAAGTTAATGTGGACCTTAAGATACACAAATTCACAATAAGTTTTGAACCGGGAATCCTGGTCCAAATGAGTATGGATTTTTTTTTTTAAAAACCTTTTTTTTGTTGATGGCAACATTAAATATTATAGAAACTTCAGACACCATTCACGACACTGAATTATTTTATACTGTGTTAGGGGAACATACTCGTGCATCGTTTCATGTATTTAATACATAGTTTTATACATCTTAACATATGTTGTATATACTAATACTAATGAATTGATAGTAAACATTTATAACATTCATTGACTATGAATAGTTTAAGGGAATAACAAAGAGGAATGCGTTTCACCATACTTAGTTGAATTAAATGAATGGAATGTGTTTTAATATATTTTTAAAATAATTCAATAAATATAAATTCAAATGACTAGATGTACATATATAAAAATATGTGTTAATCTTTAAGTAGGTATGAATTAAATATACCGGGAACCCGTTTTGTAAATGTTGTAATTACCTATACACTTTTCCCTTTAACAAAAATAAAAATTAATTAATTTATAAACAATTATATATTCTTTTGAAATATTGATGAAGAATGAAAAATTAATATTAATCAAATTCCTAGTTTATAATACATATCAAGTCCATATGTCGAGCCAGAGTCGTTTTTTTAATATTAGTAGAATTCAATTAGACTAAACTTTGTGGTCCATCAAATTGACCCTTTAAAAACTACCTACTGTAAATGATAATATATATTAATATTCTTATACTCATATAATAATTGAACATTCAGCAGTTCTTAAACGTAAAAATATTTTGAAATTTGTTAAAACCGAAAAAAAAACTCAAAATAATTTTCCAAATTAAATGTGAAACCCATAAATGTTTCAAAATAATTTAATACAGATCTCTACATAAATACTTTAAAAATTAAGTAAATTTATTAAAAAAATAAACCTCAACTATTTTCTAATAAATGTTAAAATTATTTACGCTATAAGGAAGGATAAAGTAACACTATACATAATATATCAAATATTTTTTTATTATTTTTATGTATATTTCATTAATTAAATTTTGCTTCCAGCTAGGATCCTAAAATCTTGATTGAACTTATACCTATTTACATTAGCTATGACAGTTATCAGAATATATATTTTTCATTTAGTTTAAAGCCATTTAAGGATAACTATTCAGATCATTATATAATGTATCAATATAAGTGTGATAGTAATTTAAAAATATCATAACTTTACCCTGAATTTCTTAAGAGTGAAAAAAATATTTAACATCAAATAAAATAAATTTATAAAATGGAATTGTATAATTAAAATGGAATGCAATTTTAAGTTAAATGTCTTTCATATAGAGTATAATACTAATTTTGACTAGAAATTAATGAAAAGAATTTATTGTTGTAATCGAAAATTGGGACACTGGTATATTTGGATCAAGATTGAACTGAATATATAATTCCTATAACCTTGATTAGCCTATCCACTTACCATCAACTTAAGTTTTTCTGTTTGGTCAGCTGGTAGAATGGAATTAAGTCCACCTTTTGTACAATAAAGTATTGTAGTATGTAAATTAGGTATTTGGTGATGGGTAGAACAAGAAAAATTTGGCGAAATAAGCTAAGATACACTATGATTATACAATATTTGCCGTTTAACTGCTTAAACATATTTTTGTAAAAAACATTAAGTTTTTGTTTAAATAAATAATAAAAAAAAGAAAACTCATACGCTTTGTGTGACTTTTAGAATGATACGAAATAGACCAATTAGGTTGCACACATTAAAACGAAAATGGCCGATATCATAGTCTCACTTTTATACCTTAAATTAATTAGTGTTAATAATATGTTTTACTATATTTCTCTTCTTTTTTTCTTCTTATTTACTAAGCTTTAATGTTCTTTAAAGTATGTGTCTTAGTTTTTGAGCCAAATATTTAATTTATCAAAAGCATTTATTTAATTGCACAGTCAGCGCTCAATCCGACACCATTCGAGAAATTACTGCTGTTGTTAAATTATAATTGTAAAAAAAGAGTATCTGCCACGCTTTTCACACTTTTTTTTGCACGCAAAGTAAACACATCAACTATATTAATTTTTTTAATGTGGCAACCCACCATTCACTCTCATGGTAATGTGTGGAAAGCTTGCCATATAATTTTTACGTATGAAGAAAACTCCTTACAATATAGTTGGCATCTATACATACATATTCCTGTAATTTTCATATTTTTAACGCCTACTAGTAACATATTATTATGATGATAACATTCAGATATTTCAAATATTATCCTAACACTTAACCTACATGTTTTAAAAGACATATCATTGAATTAATAACTAGCGTTTGTGTGTTCTTGTCTTTTTTAGATACAATAATTATTTAAATATTCAGATCCATTCGTTTCTGGGGTAAGAATAATTATTTGAAAATTTAACAACACGTGCTTGGCCGTTGAATAAAGGGTAATCTAACAATATATCATTTCTAATAATCTATTCATCCGTATGATTGCTATAAGGAAAGAAAGAAAATTAGAAGCAATTCGAGAAATAAATCTTTTAAAATTTTACAAAAATTCTATTATTGACAGTTGATCTTTGATAAGAAATATTTCCCATACAGTAGTTCGTTATAGTTATTAAAAAAAAGTATTTTCGAATGAGTAGGAATCAACTGTCAAGTTTACTAACACCGAAAAAAATTATGCAATTTCCCTTAATATTCATCTAGCCTGGTCAAATATACCATAGAATTCGGAATAATACAAGACTATAGAAGTGGTAATTACTAGAGAATGTGACGTCACAACTGTCGTATTAGTACCTAGTTAAATTATTTTTTTTTATCCTTCATAAAGGTTACATATACAAAGAACACATAAAAGAGTTCACAAAAGGCAAAACAATTACGGGAATAACTGGCGTCTGAAACAGTTTTTAAGCAATAGCATTTCTACAATCTCATATTATTCCGATATCTATGTATCTATTTATAACCTTGTTCTGCCTTACGGAGTACTGGCTCCCAAGTCCGGTATTACATTGAACGCTTGCGGGGCCCTGGTCCAGTAGTAAAATGGCGGGCCGGCTGAGAAACAGTATTTCTGTTCGAGCGGAGAGTCGTTCTGCACCCAGTACATTAGGTAGAAGTTGCACATCTCATCGTTATTGGTTGGTCTGGAATTGATTAAAATGAATGTTTAAATACGTCCATATTGACGTATATATATATATAGTGACGACGTGAAATATTTTTTTTTGTATTTTTTAGTTTGTAAGAAATAAACCTAAAAACTACTAGACCGAATCTTTTATGATATTTGTCAAAGTGAGACAGACAGAACCTTCAGAAATTGCAAAGGTTAACTTTTCTTCTGGGAATTCAAATGGAAGCGAATCCCGCGCAAATGCCATAAACATAATAAAAAATCTTAATCGTGAAATAATCAGCAAAGCTTCAATAGTACCAATAGATGGCGCTATTCAAAATAACGTAGGCAACGCAGGCGTGCAGTTTTACCAACTAAAGTTAGTATTTACTAAGCAGAATGTTCATAAGTTTGAAAACTTTTACAGAGTATTACAACGATTCTTACCCAATGCTGACAGCGTGGTTATGAGTGTTGTTCATGGTGCACCTGGCCGCTAGCACGTCTCCTTTTCCTATGGGGGTACTGTTGGCGACCGGGTAGAACATCTGCGGCTTCTGCGGGTCCTCCTTGCCGATCAGCTGCCAAACGTCCCCGCTAGGATTCTTGCGGACGACGAAACCGGACACGAGTTTGCCTGAAATATATGCCTTATTATAAATGCGGTCTGTCTGTTGCACCTTTATAGCTAAACCATTGGACCGATTCGCCTGAAATTTTATATGCATATAGTTAAAAACTTCTACACATACACATAACATCTATCGAATTGGTGCTAAATGAATGAGTACGGCGCTATTGTGGTGCACGAGGCAAAACCAAATCTGAGTTCACAAAATTATTACCTATTAAAAACGCGTTCTAACGTTGATACTTTTTTATCAAAAGTCAACTATTAAAATGGCGGTTAAAAGTTTGTATGAAAATAACAAATGCTACCCGTGCCAAGCCGGGGCGGATCGCTGGTTTTTAATAAATGTATATACATATTATAGCGACTTCGCTCGCCGAAAATGTTTCCTGAAAATCTCAATACATACCTAAAAGCTGTCGTAAAAGCCAATAGGGAAAAGGTACCTACTATCTACTTAATAATATCCCAAAAACAAAAGAAATACATTTAAAAAATTAACAATGTATGACGTATTTTTCCAAATTCGCAGCTGCACGAAAGCTATTTGTATCAATTATTATTTTTAGTAAGCAGCACATTGGGTGGGGTTGCCTCAAGGATGGTTAAAAAATTATATGCTTGGATTACATATTTCTTGTTCTCTGGACTTCGCTACTGATCTCTTGAAGTATTCTTAATAAAAAAAAAACAGATATGTATAATTTGTCATCAATAAGTATACAAATATAATAATATTTATAATACTACACTTTACACACAGATTATAAAGTAATAAATACTGCATTTCTAAATAACTATAAACATAACATAATATACAATCATCTAAGAACAAACAGTCATCAAAATAGTAAAAGGTCACGCCCAGCTAAAATAACTTATAGTTAACTGTAACTTACCCGTAAATAACTACTTAACTAATAACTTACCCAGGCTATGCGTATGTGTTCGGAACGCGAAGGGATATATGACTTTGTCCTCCTCTATGGTGCAGGCTGTTTCCATGTGCTCCAGCTTCCTTGGAGCGATCACGCCGCCTGTGCCTAGAAGGATCACACCGGCTTGACGCGGCATTCTGTAATAAAAAAACGGCAACAGTGTTCACAACTTTTGTAAAAATGGAACTGTCACCAATCGATATCTATCCTCTTTTTTTGAAGTAGGTTAAATTTGTAAAACCTTCTCCTAAGTGTAACAAACACTTTCATGAAAACCGTATACAGGTCAATCTGAAAACAACCTTTTGTTTGAAGGCGGTTAAACAAAGATCTAATGGTATGTGATAATGAATCTAAAATGTGACTGAAATTTACCTTTCTCAAGCATCATGACAAAAATTAGTTTAATTATAATAAAACGTCATATGAATACAAGTTAAAATTAATGTTCTACTAAAAGTATTTTTAATAGGCGTTTCACGGTAGCGCCATCTATCGAATGGGTGCTAAGTGTATGAGTACGGCGCGACTGTGGTGCACATGGTAAAAATAATCTGCGTTCACAAAATTAAGAGTCTTAAATGCCCAACCAAACTTGAATAAACGAATTTCTTCTTACGATTACTAAAGCTTAGACAAAAAGATTATAAATTCCGTAATACATGCTCACCTTGTTTTAGTATATTTCAGAAAAACACCGGAGTTGTCAGTGCGGCCCTCTGTAATACATAGGAAACTAAATTAAGGCACATAAGTATACTTAAATTAGCTTTTACAGCAGCTCCGCCTTAATGAAATTAGCGCCATCTACATAAAGCTTCTTGTGGTGCGTTTGTGGCTTTTTTTCGGGTAATTTTTTTTGGTAGATGGCGTTAAATTCGTCGCTTTATGTACTCCTTCAAATGAAAACATGTTTATCGAAAATCACACGGGAACTATTAAAGTTTTTTAACAGGAAGAAATGTATGTTCTTCAGACTCTTTTAATTATGTATACGTGATATAAAAAAATCAATCTTTATCACGTGAAGAGGTAACAAACAAACTAATAAACTTACTTTCGCATTTATAATATCAGTCGGGATAAGGGAAAATTAAGTTCGGATTCTGCTTTTAGGTGATGGGCTAGCAACCTGTTACTATTTGAATTAAATTCCATCATTAAGCCATACAGCTAAACATGGTCTTTCCAGAAGATGTTTCTGTCAATATCGTAAGGGGTTAAGACATAGTTGTATGTATGTATAGAAACAAACTAACAAAATATTGTAACTAGCTGTTACCCACGACTTTCAATGCCTCAAAGAGTGTATTGATTAAAATTTTTATGCTATCACTAACGCTTTTTACATATTTTTAAAACTAAAGATGAACGTGGGCTTTCAGACTTTTCAAGACTCCTAGCTCTGGGGTAGATAGAGAAAGGGATATAGACGTGACCTTATGTATGTATATCAATGGACGGACTCACGTTTCCTCATGATTGATTTTCATAATATTAAGCGATAAACAATGGCAAGATGTTTGTTATTTGTTGTTGTTATTATCATGATTCTATTCAAAACATACTTCAATGAATTATTCATCGGAATGAACAAACATTAATCTTATTAGGTATAATGAACATTGCCCGCTGATTGTGGCCTTCGAGTCTATCCAAGACTCTGTCTGTCCCATAGGGGCTACATTGAACCCCCCTTATTTCTCTGAAGGTTAAGCGGAGGTTATAAAAAACATAACGATATGAAAATATGTATATTCTACACTATTTTATTTTAAATAAAAAAAGGTAATTTTTTTTAAAATATAAAACCAACTGTAAGAGCAATGTGATCTCAGTTGGAAAAATTTCATCGAAACCGATTGTATAACAACATTTTTAAACGACGTAGTTTCACTCTCATGAAAATAGTTGGAAAACGGGTCCGCGCCAAGTTGCAATACGAGAAACTTTTCAAAGTCGTCACAGTGCGGCGCAACGGCAGAGCAGTTCGAGCAGGGGATCGCGTTTTAATTTGATGTGACGAGTTATAAGATCCTCTTGTATTACAACTTCCTCGTTATCAAACTGAATTGCTTTTTTGCTCGGGCCTTTGAGCTTTCATGGCTTATTGCACCCTATATGATTATTTTCCTTCAAAACGACTCGGGCTGCCTTTTAAAACCAAATTAAATGATTCTCACCTGGAAACTTATGCATGTAATGCACTTGTAGAACGAGATATTTGATAGGAGAATCCCTTCCAATAAGAAATCCAACATCTTGAGGGAGTTGTAGGCTGGGAGCGTTGCGGGCCCAAGCGTACACTATCTGCAAATTAAACAAACAAAAACATAATTGAAGTGAATACTTCTTTAGACGCGTTATACATTTTTATGGTGGGTAAAAATTTTAATATTTAACTCGCGTCAGTAGGCACATGTGACGTTTTTATCACTCAAAACTATTGCTGTTTCGCTTTTAATTACGACGTGAAACGAGACAGCGATATTTTTTCACTCAGTAAAAATTTACAAATATAGATGTCTTAAATCTAAATCGTGGACAAATGCACTTTGCTACATCAAAAACATGAATGAATGTAAAATGTAACTAATTATTTCAATATGAATATTTCGTCAAATATATTTTGTGTAGCTATATTTTTCCGCTTTTTTGTTTGTTTTAAAAGCTTCTCAATCTATCGGGCAAGTAAGACTGTTCATTCACTATGTCAGTAGGTAATAAATTGTGACATTCTGCTACATATTTATAAAACAAACCTGGGACCCTGAACGGCAAGGGCTAGCCGTGTTGTAAAGATTGTCGATCTCATTGCTCTGCATCTCACCACAACTCCTGTAATAAAGAGATTTTTTTTATTAAACATACATACGTACATATAATCACGTCTATATCCCTTGCGGGGTAGACAGAGCCTACAGTCTTGTAAAGACTGATAGGTCACGTTCAGCTATTTGGCTTTAAGATAGGATTGAGATTCAAATAGTGGCAGATTGCTAGCCCATCGCCTAAAAGAAGAATCCCAAGTTTATAAGCCTACCCCTTAGTCGCCTTTTGCGACATCCATGGGAAAGGGATGGAGTGGTCCTATTCTTTTTTGTATTGATGCCGGGAACCACACGGCACGTTTTTTATTAAATTAATTTGTATATACAAAAACTACAATATTAAGGGTTCAAATAACTATACCCGACCATATTTCGATATCCGATCTAGATGGAATATTCAGAGGTCAAACAGGTGACGGGAGGCGCTTAGGGTAATAACTTGACTCGCCCAATCCAGAATCATGGTCAAATTCGCACCCTGGTTTCCTCACCAGAAAGGTGAGGTTGTGACCGAGAAGGCAGTAGAAAATTTAGAAGACGATATACTGCTGTTTCTGTTTTTAATAATATATTTATAAACGAAATAGGCATATAGTCTTATATTATGATTGAATTATTAATTTAAAAGCAAGGGGAAGTACTGATCTCTTCGAAAAACCCAACCCCAGAAACACGTTATCAACATGGCCTATGACGTGTATGAACTGCCGATAAACGAATTACGACACGCTTATTTAAGACAAGTGGTCATGAAATTCATTTGTTCTTTCTTTTTAAAGACGCATAGAAAATAATTTGTATTTTTTTAGGATCACGGCTAAATTTTGATTCCGTGTCATCTCCAAGAAGAAACAATGTCTCTCTTCTTGCACATTCCCCATTGCACCGTCCACCATCTTAGTTCGGAGCCTGGGGTCTACTTTCCCACATATTGTCTTTCCTGAATCTTAAACATCTTTTCTTAATGTGGATGAAGTAAAATAAGTAGTTATGTAGAGATCGTGGCAAGTGGAAATATGTAACCTCTGCCTGCGTCTCAGGGACAGAAGCTTGAGACACAAGAAATATGATATTGTACCTGAAACTATGGGTAACATTATGTAGGTATGCAAGAACCACTGGGATAAGTCCGCCATTGCAAGTGATTTGTTTCTTTTATAACTATGTTCTATTTTCTCGTTACAGTGTAAATTTCTATGCAATAAAGATATTACAAACAAACCACTTACCATCAACTAGTTAAATGAAAGCATTTAACATACATACATATGTTCACGTCTATATCCCTTGCGGGGTAGACAGAGCCAACAGTCTTCAAAAGACTGAATGGCCACGTTCAGCTATTTGGCTTAATGATAGAATTGAGATTCAAATAGTGAAAGGTTGCTAGCCCATCGCCTAAAAGAGGAATCCCAAGTTTATAAGCCTATCCCTTAGTCGCCTTTTACGAAATCCATGGGAAAGAGATGGAGTGGTCCTATTATTTTTTGTAATGGTGCCGGGAACCACACGGCACATTTAAAATGAAGGCATTTAAAATAATTACATACCAGACTGAATCATTGGATCCTGGTTCTGAACAGCCATACAACAGCATATGATGAGCAGTATGCATTGTCGCATTTGGTTGAAAGCCGACTGAAATAATAAAATATAATTTACTAGTTGTTCGTAGACCTCGCACACACATATTTTTTACAAAGTAGGTAGTGAATATTTCATAAACTACTTTAACGATTTTGATGCCATACTAAGTTAAATAATCGTTTGGCAAATCATTCATACCTTCTGAATTTCATCTAAATATCTGATTTTGATGAAATTAAAAAAAAAAATTGCAGTTTGAAAGTTATCGCGTTACAACCATACATAAATACAAGGATAATTTATTCTCGCCCCAACTTGATTGGTAGACTTCAGTTGCTTCTCTCCTAAATACATACCACCGCGGCTGTCTCCCATTGGGGTGGACAGAGATTATGGATTTCCACGTGCTACGATCCTTCCAGACCTCTTCGGCTTCCTGCACACTTATTACTCTTTTCGAGCATATTCGACTATTACGAGTACTCCTTCCATCTCCCGCTCAGTCATTAAATTATTTTGGTTATCAATTTTTCGATAATGGAAATCAAAACATTTATATTCACACATTTAACCATATAAGTATAATTTATTCTCTGGTCTCTGATAAAAGGTCAAACATTTATGTGGAAGGCCACAGCAAGTTTTGGCAATACCGGGTTATTTAGCTATTCTAGTTTCAATTAGGTAATACGATACATTTTACGAATTTATAATTTTGTAAAATATTTGCATTTTCGCTTCGCAAAAGGTACCTAAGTTTGCGACGAACAACTATATACATAGTGATAAAAAGTATTAATTGAATTTAAACTGTATATTATTTGATGATATTTGTCTACATTTGTCATACTATGTTTTATTTATGAGTATTCAATATTATTATATGATGAAAATTAGTATGTCTCAGAGACTAAAGAAATGAAATAATTGTCATTTGCACAAATGTGGTAAAAAAAAATAAACTGAACTTGCCGGGGGCATAACTGTGCCCCCAGGTAGTGACTGTAAAGATTATAACCACTTTGTAACCAATGGAATGTTTTACCCATAAAATAGTAATAACAAAACTATAAACTATTAAAGTGATCTTGAAGAAATGTAACAATTTTATTGCATTAAAATGAAATAAAAAATAATAAATTTTTACTACTATTTCATGCATGATTTATTCCCAAATTCTTTTCTTTGGTAAAAAAAATATAATAACAACAGGCTCAAATTTTTTTTATTTAATAGAAACCATTATGGCACATCAATAAGAACAGACTAGATTTATTTTCGTTACAAGGTGTCACTTATTGATGTCACATCACTCAAATCGAATTTTATCTACTACCCCTTCCAAAGCGTGGAAGAAGCTGGAGAAAAAACAACACAACATCATTTTCACCAGATGTCAATTTACAAATAAAGATCTCTTTAATCTAAATTATGAGCATATATAAGTTAATTTGTTTATTTTTTGTCTCTTCAGGAGTCCTTACATAAAAAATTGAAATAAATTACCTATGTAGTAACTGTTGACCGGGGAAATCCTAATTGGTGTACATAAATATGCTTCATCCTGAAACAAGAGAGATATGTGTTCGATTTTACTTAAGATCTACTTATAACAGAAATTCATGCCAATTGGGACTAATGCTTTCAGTACAAGTTTCTTACGATAAATGCCTTTTTAAACAACAGTATAAGTTCTTCATTACTTTTTACATAGAGTTGAAAAGGAGAGTAATAGTCACATCTATATCCCTTATGGGGTAAACAGAGGCAACAGTCTTAAAAAAACAGAAAGGTCACATTCAATTGTATGGCTTAATGATGGTGATGAGATTCAAATAGTGACAGGTGGATAGCCCATTGCCTGCAAGAAGAAGCCCAAGTTAGTTTATAAGCCTATTCCTTAGTCGCTTTTACAAAGGTGCATATTAATGGTGCATGGTAATTCTTAAAACATCATCAACATGATCATTTCTATGAGTAGTACGATTTCAATGATGTTGGTAACCATGAATCAATCCTTCTAGCTCTAGGAAAATATTTTTTTTTCCTCTTTGTAACAGAAAACAAGATGTTCCATTTAATTATAATCACAATTTTTTTTTTTGCATTTTATAAATCTAATCTAATCCACTCAATAATTGTAATCATATATTCAAACACTTCAGAGCTCACGTCAAAGAGATAGCACTGAAGTGGTTTAATTAAACAACAATGGCATATTAAACCATTGTCTCTAGATATACATAAGTTTCTATAATATAATATCTATGAGATGAGCACATATGTAGATATGAAAACAGATGAAACTTTACACCTAATTTAGTTCATAAATTTGATCTTTTTAAAGAAATCTGAAGGCATAAAAAAATATGTTTTACAAATATGGTGGAACTGGCTGCTCATATTTTAAGATTTTTTATGAATAATACAGGATTAAACATTTATCATAGATGTTTGAATATTGTTGCAATGATTCATGCGTTTAATACTTGTATTATTTCCAAATTAGGAATTAAGGTTCTTTATAATCTTCATCTTGAGGTGTCAAATCCAGGTTGCATCCTCATGGCTCTGGAGTAGAACCTGGGGTAAGCCTACAACCTCTTCAATGAATTGGGTGAGAGACAGATTTTTGCATGAACTGACACTGATCAATTTTGAGTTCAATTATGTGTAAACTTTTTTATTCTAATATACTTGACTAAAATTATCCTGAAAATCTTACTGGTGTTCAAAAAGCCCGACTGTATCAATAAATATTGAAAGTAACATTTATTGAATTGTTTGTTCTGACTATAAAACTATTCCAAATCTTTCACAAAATGTATAATACAATATTAAACAAAGCCAAATTTTTGAATGAAATTTTAATAATCAACTTTATTCGCAGTAACACTTTATATTCAATACACAGAATTCATAGAACTTACCCTGTTAGGCCAAACATTCGGCATTAGAAAATCATAAGTGTCCACTTCATATGCAGTCACAAATAAACTACAAATACTTATCGTGGCAAGAAGAGGAAAATATAGCCAATTCATGGTGGGAATTTATGACTAAATATGAAATAAAACCTAAAGTTTACGACAATACCAAACGGTGAATTGAGACGGCTTGTGATAACAGAACAAAAAAACACTTTTCAAATGGTGTTAATTGAATTTAGCGGTAAATTGCACGACCAAGTGAACCAATATTGATTAAATACTGAAGCGACAAGTGTTTACGTTGAATCCAAAAAAACCAAACCAATCAACTCTACCGATACCGATCGATCACAAACTTTACTAACGTCATACACTGAGTTGCCATTGATAATATTAAATACCCGTATCAAAATATGGGAATTCATCATTGTATTAAGTGAATGAACAGTCGGAAGAGTCAATAATGGAATGAAGAATTGAGATGTCAGATATTCCCAAAATGTGTAAAAGAAAATAAACTTTCTTGAACTTAAAATCACAGTCGTAAAAACTTATAATTCCGACTTTCAATAATTAAAAAAGTCTTACCCGACTTTTATATTTATACATACTTAGTCATAAAAAAAAAAACTGTAATATTTCTTCAAGCAACATGCAGTAGCTTCGGTTAGTTTAGTTACACTTTACATTATATTTTATCCTAAACGCCATTTCAGCCTAACCGAAACAGGTTACGTAGTCCATTAGTTTTTCTCGTACACTCTTTGCTGGCGTGCATATGCTGCGTAGCAAGGTTCACGGTATTTATAAATCCGCCTTCATAACAAAACACCACTTGCCTATTTATTTATTTATTTTTTATAAAAACAGGAGTTTCATTTTATACATAGTGGCAATACTCTCAGTACAAGGCAAGTACAAGGTGTGACAGCGTAATTATAGAGAATGTGACAGTGACATTTATTTAACGTTTCGATTTGCGTAAAATATTTTTTATTCACTATGAACCACAATTATTGTTCAAAATTATACAGTTATTATTAACAAAAAACTCCTCAATTATTTCTTGTTCCAACTGAATTTTCTAGTTATAAAGTCAAAAGTAGGTGCTTTACAAGAAACAAGTTTAGAGGTAGTTTCAACTAAAATTGATAGATGGCGTATTTGGTATCAAATTATGATAAGCAGGTACAATGATTATAAAAAGTTTTTACTGTGGATTTAATGTCAGATAGAATTTATAGCAGAGTGCGGCCGCGATTTTACTTACCAAAAACGAAATATCACGTTAATTTGTTCAAATTCGCAGGAATTATGGTAAATACTAATAGGAATCGAAATTTCAAATCTCTCTTATAAATACAATGTAGAATAGGTGGTAAACAAATAGGTACATTGTCGTTACTGGATATTTAACTTACTTGAAGAACGGAGGAGGTTCTTATTTTCACCCTATGTTTTTATAAATATACTTACTCAACTTGCTTTTGACCGCGGCTCCGTCTATGTAAAATGCCATAACGTTATCTCATCGCAAAGTGGTCATTAGGATAAATAAGATCAACACACAATGTAAATATCCATTCTAAAATTTGCATTCAAATAAAATATTGGGACTTAAATTGAAAGAAACACTTTTGTAACATGACTGTACCGCAGTTTGATCGGTGGAGCAAGTGGAGTATGTTTAATATTTCATGTTGGAGTTCTAATCTAAAATTAATTCTAACAAAATAGAGGTAGAAGTGTGCAAAAAAAGTGTTTTAATAATACCTGTGAAATTTGTCAACTGTGGTATAAGAACCTGCTTATATCAAGGTACATTTTTAAATCTCTAATAGTGATAACAATAATGCATGACATCATTTGGTAATCTATTAATAACTTGTGTGGTCCTGAACGCGGAAAACTCATAAACAAGATTGTTAAAGTGTTGCTAGTTACATTTTCTATTATCTACTATTGGGAATAAACACCGTAGAAATGGATCAAAAAGATGATAATACCTCTACGACTAACAAAATGTCAATATCCGAAAGACTCGACAAACTTTATGAAAGAATGCAACTAGAATTTGATAAGCAAACATTAAGACTTAATTATTCCTTAATACAAAATTTGTCGAGACGATTAGACGAAAAAGTTGAACCACTTTGGAAAGAGAACAAAGCGCTTAAATCAGAAATAGAATACCTCGAGAAAAAGGTTGAATATCTCGAAAGAGATAGTAAGAGAAACAATATAATTATTTTTGGTTTTGAAGAAAATGAAACATGTGTTAGCGAATTAATAGAAGCCATCAGATTGAAAATAGCTAGTGATTTGGACATTTATTTCTCTCATAGTGATGTAAACAATGCATACCGAGTGGGGAAGAGGAACAGTAATTCCACTAAACCGAGGCCAGTGGTAGTTACATTCCTTACCGCATGGAAAAGAAACCAGATATTGAGAAATAAAAAGAGATTCAGGAATATTTATGTTTCTGAAGACTTTCCGAAACTAGTTGTGGAACAACGCAAACTCTGGTTAAAATCGCTGAAAGAGGAAAGGAAGAAAGGTAAAATAGCCTACTTAGTGTACGACAAATTGATAATTAAGCCTAGAAGATCAGAAAATAATAATGAAGAGGAAGTTAAGGAGGAAGGAAGACAAGAGAGTGACTCATCGCAGTTACTTGATGAGCAATGTGACAAAGAAGAAAACAATACTGTTGACGAAAAACCTCGCCGTCGAGCTAAGGCTATGACACTAAGGAATGCGTTTATAACACCTGAAGACAAAATTAAAAATGACGAGGAAAAATTAAAGCAGGAAACATCTGTACCAGATGAAGAGTATGGAGAAGATTATTTTAGAAAGGCATTTGAAAAATTCATGGGTGAGACTATGAAGGATAACAAAAAGGTGAGCATACCGAAAGAAGGAATGGAAGAAAAAATAAATGAAAAAACAAAGTCTCAAAATAAGAAACCAATAAATAAAAATGATAAAAATTCAAGCGACGAAAATGACGGAGAAGAGGAACAAAAGCAAAGAGATAACAATTTGCCGGATTTAAGAACCCAAAAAAAGATTCAATATGGCAAAGGCAGTACAACTGATAACTTTGGACATAAAGGAGAAAAAAATTCAAGCTCCGAAAACGATGGAAAAGAGAGACAAAAGCATAACCGAACTATTTTGCCGGACTTAAGAACCAAAAGGAAGTGGCAACCGATAACATAGATTTTTAAGTTTTGATCATTTTTCGTATAAGATTTGGATTTTTCGTATTTGACATATTAATTAATTTATTATTGGTGCCGTGTGGTTCCCGGCACCATTGAAAAAAGAATAGGACCACTCCATCTCGTTCCCATGGATGTTGTAAAAGGCGACTAAGGGAATATGCGCACGTACATCTAGTGAAGCTACCAACAGTTAATATGAGTTAGATTATCGTACAAAACTATCGGACGAAGACCAGAGACGCTTTGTGTAATAACCTGACTTAAACCCGCGCCCCGGTCTCCTCGGCACAGAGTTGAGGTTGTATCCGGGACAAATGCCAAAACCCAGCAAAAAGTATCCCTACTTAAAAACAAACTAGAAGTCAATATAGACAACATTTTTTTTTCTAATCAAAGCTGAAAGTAAAATAATTTTTACTATATCAAATTAATGGACATAAATGTTAGGATTAATTGTTCAACAGAATTTCAGCAAACTGCAAAGAATGCTTCAACTGTCGTTATTAAATCACCTAAGTAGAATTAATATGCCGTGCGGCACTCGGCTTAAGAATAAGACCGCTCCATATCATCCCGTGGATGTCGTAAAAGGCGACTAAGGGAAATGAGATTGCACAAAATACCTATCGAATGCAGTGAACCGAATGGTGGCTGTAACCACCAAGCGTATCCCCTAGTGGGTAGTTAAAACAAAGTTAATAAAAATTGACTTATTAAAATATCGAGCATTGTTATATCAGGTTATGCTTACCGTACTACCTGATTGCGTGAAGAAATATATATGATTAATGATTTTTGTTAAGATAATATGTTTGATATATTTATTAAAAACAAGTTTGATAAATATTGATCAATATAATTATTGTTGTTAAATAATTAATAATGAAATTAATTTCAACAACTGAATAAAACAAAAAACATCGAAAGGCACTAAGAGAACAATATCAGAATTCAACAAATTTAAAATGATGAAAATTTCTGAGTTTTGCACTTGATCCGAGGAAAATAATATTGAAAGGAAAAATGATGGACAAAAATAAAATAAATAAAGAAATAAATAAGATCACCAGTTCGTGGAAATAATTAATAAATCCCTGAATCAAATAAAATAAATACTATAATACTATGTATAACGTATGATATTGGCTTATATATAAAAATCTAAAACAAATTGTATGAAAAAATCCTGAGTTTTGCGCTTGCTCCAAGGAAAATTTATTTCAAAGGAAAAATGATGGACAAAAATAATTAATAAATAGAGAAAATACAAATATTAAATAAGATCACCAGTTCGTGGAAATATTTAACAAAAAAGAAATCCTTGAAGCAAAGAAAAAAAATAATAATTTGACACACTGACGCCAGTCAGTTGTATTTCAATTTTGGGGGCATTCTTGTATAACAACATGCATGAATATTGTAAAATATGCTCGGTTTTTAAGTATTTAAACATATTAAGCAAGAACCTAATCAAAACTGAAAAAAAAAATATTTTTTACCGTATCACATTACTAGACATAAGTGTTAAGATGCATAATTGTTCAACAGAATTTCAGCAAACTGCAAAGAATGCTTCAACTGTCGTTATTAAATCACCTAAGTAGAATTAATATGCCGTGCGGCACTCGGCTTAAGAATAAGACCGCTCCATATCATCCCGTGGATGTCGTAAAAGGCGACTAAGGGAAATGAGATTGCACAAAATGCCTATCGAATGCAGTGAACCGAATGGTGGCTGTAACCACCAAGCGTATCCCCTAGTGGGTAGTTAAAACAAAGTTAATAAAAATTAACTTATTAAAATATCGAGCATTGTTATATCAGGTTATGCTTACCGTACTACCTGATAGCGTGAAGAAATATATATGTGTGATAAATATTGATCAATATAATTATTGTTGTTAAATAATTAATAATGAAATTAATTTCAACAACTGAATAAAACAAATAACATCGAAAGGCACTAAGAAAACACTATCAGAATTCAACAAACTTAAAATGAAAATTTCTGAGTTTTGCACTTGATTCGAGGAAAATAATATTAAAAGGAAAAATGATGGACAAAAATTAAATAAATAAAGAAAATGTAAATATTAAATAAGATCACCAGTTCGTGGAAATAATAAATAATCCTCTAATCAAATATAATAAATACTATAAAACTATGTATGATATTGGCTTATATGTAAAAATCTAAAACAAATTGTATGAAAAATTCCTGAGCTTTGCGCTTGCTCCAAGGAAAATTTATTTCAAAGGAAAAATGATGAACAAAAATAATTAATAAATAGAGAAAATACAAATATTAAATAAGATCACCAGTTCGTGGAAATCTTTAACAAAAAATATCCTTGAAGCAAAAAAATAAAAACTAATTCGACACACTGACGCGAGTCAGATGTATTTCAAATTTTGGGTTGTATGTAATAAATGTTCCATATTTGATTTAAGTTACCCAAATGTAACATATGGATACAAAATGGACAGTAAAATTGAATTTGTACAAATGATATAAATATTAAAATAATATTACCAGTTCGTGGAAATAATTAATGCATTCTCGAATAAAATCAAAATAAACACACTCTGGCGTGTGATATCGATTACTGTATATTTAAAAAGAAAATTCTAAATTTTATGGAAATTGACAGAGTTTTATACCTACTTGATCCAAGGAAGATATAATATTAGAAAGGAAAAAAGATGGACAAAAAATTTATAATTAGAATAGGTACGAATATTAAATAAAATCACCAGTTCATGGAAATGTTCAATTTAAAATCCTTGAAACAAGGAAATAAATGATTGAATAATTTATTATAAGAACAAAGTTTAAAGAAACACCAAGAAAAAATTATGTATAATGAAATATTTTTTTTATTAAATATATATCTATAAAATCGAAAATATTAAAATAAAAGCACTCGGTTAAAAATATTGTGTTAGCCAAAAAATATTAGTTTTAGTTAAGTTTAATTTTTTAATATTTTTAAAGTCAACCTTTCATCGTACAGTAATGAATACTACGAGTAGTTAATTATATTTTGCATACGAAAATCAAGTAAAACTTATAATTTATTTTGTTACTTAAATCATTCTGTCATACCCATACAATTATCACAATCAATATCCAACTTTCTGATCACTGGATCCCAAAGATGCAATGTTGCGTCAGAAACAATTTGTGTCTCAGAAGAAATATAGAATGATAGCATTTTACTGCGTCCAAAAACATTGAGTAAACCCAATGGACCTATCAAAGAAAAATTAAACAGAGATGACTTTATAAAATAGGCACTTAAGTACTGATTTTTTTTTTTGTATCGATATTAACAAGATTTACTAATTGTATTTGCATTTTGCATATTTTGTTAATACACTAAGTTTAATAATGTACTTATAGAATAAGCATAAATATTCGAAAAATATCAGTTTTTAGATAATAACTTGTTTAGGACATACAAATAAAGAAACTATTTGAGTTTATTAAAGTAATAAAGTACCTATATAAGTAACATTAATTTGTTTTATTTTATATCCTGTAAAAAACACGACGGTGACGGTGACGGTCATTAACAATATAAATATTATTATCGATATCTAGTTATTTTTTAGACAAGAACTACAAAATTATTTAAATTTATAATTTTTTATGAAAACTATTTTCAAAGTATATTTGACAAAAACTGATACAATATCTAAAAAACCTTATGATTACAAAGTAAAAGTACTTAGGTATATGAGAAAAGATGATTACTAACTACTAATATGAAATTTACAAATTGTACAGTCCCTACATAGTATCAACCTGCAAAATCAATATCAAGGTGCAAAATAATTCACAACAAAGACTATTTACCACACTTCGAGAGTAAAATAAAAATGCGCGTGGCGTTAAAAAGGCCTGCGCCTGCAGGTTCGAATCCCACCCCGGCCATGTAACGATGACTATTTTCGAAGTTATGTACATTAGTTTGAATATTAACCAAAGCTCTTACGGTGAGGGAAGACATCGTGAGGAAACCTGACTCACCCAATCTAGCATCCATGATCAAAGGCATACTCCGGGCTCCTCTACAGAGAGGTGAGGATGCTATCAGGACTATAGGAGGAGGAGGAAGAAGGAGGAAGAAGATATACATACATAATTATATAAAGATATACATACATATATCATCCCACAGTGACGTAGCCAACAGTCTCGCAAATACTAGAAGGCAAAATTCATGATGGTATTAATATTCAAATAATGACATGGCATAGCAAAAACAATAAGCTTTATAAACTATGGATAGGTATTTTATAACTTAGCATTAATTATTTCTAAGATAACTTGATCGAACAAATCTAGGTATATGATTCTGTGTGAAAGAAGTCCCTTCTGTTTTCGTATTACAATTTTTTTTATTCTTTGCCGTAAGGGCGTTTACACACAAATCACGGCTTGGCCAATGTATCGAGCTGAAGTGGTAATGCGGTCACGTTCGACCTTGACGTAGATTTACTGCGACCTGATCGGGTTAGTGGGTGAATGGGCATTCCTGAAACTGAATTATGACCACTTTTTCGCTGCAATAAGAAACCATAATAAAGTTAAAACAAGACTTTATTTTCGAAAATCGGATAATGAATTTCAGCGAAGAACTGCTTGGATATTTAAAACCGATAATAAATAAATAAATAATAAATATATACGGGACAAATTACACAGATTGAGTTAGCCTCGATGTAAGTTCGAGACTTGTGTTACGAGATACTAACTCAACGATAGATACTATATTTTATAAAAAATACTTATATAAGTAGATAAACATCCAAGACCCAGGCAAATCAGAAAAAGTTCTTTTCTTATCATGCCCTGGCCCGGATTCGAACCCGGGACCTCCGGTGTCACAGACAAGTGTACTACCGCTGCGCCACAGAGGTCGTCATAAATAGACGATGAGGAAAAACATCGTGAGGCAACCTACACATTCCGGCGACTGGATGTTTAATCATGATCCAATAAGGGATTAGTTTTCCCTACAAAGGTCACCAAGGTCAGACGGCAGTCGCTTCATGTAAATGCTTCATATTCCAGACATAACTTAGGTATTTAGGCCACCCCGTGCTCCTCTCAAGAGAGGAGAGGATGTAAATAAAAAAATATCAAGTATATAGTTACAAGAAAATTTAATAAAAGTTAATTGTTTTTGGGATACGGAAAATAATGGAGTGTCCTTAATTTATGCCGTGCCGTGTGGTTTCCGGCACCAATATGAAAAAGAAAGACCACTCCATCTCTTTCCCACGTCATATCATATAAGGCTAAGACTAAGGGATAGTCTTATAAACTTGGGATTCTTCTTTTAGGCGATGGGCTAGCAACCTGTCATTATTTGAATCTCAATTCTATAATTAGGCCTATCAACTGAACGTATCTTATCAGTCTTTTGAGACTACTAGCTCTGTCTACCCCGCAAGGGGAATAGACGTGATTATATGAATATGAATAATTTACCTTAATAATTAATTTCACGAAACCGGTTCAGTTATTTTGTCTTATCATGGAATGTACTCGTACAAGCATAAAAAGACACTTTTTCATTTATGAGAAGCGGAATTGCCAATTTAGAAAATATCGACTTGTTACTTAGCAGTCCTAGTCCGTTACCCCATCACTCGTAATCGAGGGGAAAATACTCGTAAATCAGAATACCTATTATGTACCACTGATACATATATAGAGTACCTACCGATACTCATCTTAGGGCTGCAATCGCGTTGCATTTCTTGTTACGAGCCGATACGAAGTCATATAAATGTTATCAATACAATGGAATGGACGCAAATTGTAGGGAGGGTTATCGCACATGAATGAATTTGGAAAATGTTTCGTTTGATATTTTTTATTGAAATTGGTCGTGTGGTTCCCGGTACTGTCGGATAGTATCACGGCTTTATCTTTTACGAGGTAGACAGAGTCTATCGTCTCGGTTAGACTCGAAGTGGCTTGGTAATTGGAAGGGATTCAGATATTGATAGGTCGTTAGCACATCACCTACAAGAAAAATCCCATGCTTTTCCCTTAGTCGCCTTTTACGAAATCCATGGGAAAGATATGAAGTGGTCCTTATTTCAAGTGCCGGGGACCACACGGCACCTATAGCTATTCTTTTGAAAGACGTTTTAACCGTATACCTACTTTTCTTCTTTGCAATTCGTATTCCTTCCAATTATGAAATTCATGTTAAGACATAAAATGATCTGATATATTTGTAATGTTAAACTATGGCGTGTCTATCCATACAAATGCATAGCTAAATACGTGTACAATTCTCGGAATTCCATCGCAAGTAATGTGAATGCATTTCTCAAAAGCCATGTTCGTAATATATTGTTTTTTATTACACTTTGAGGCTAGGAAGTAATTGATAACCCGTTTATTAAGTTATTTTGGGGTAACACATTTTTACCACGCAAGGTCACATGGTTTGACATGTGGGTAGCTGACGTCAGCGTCATAGACTAAACACTAACGTTGAAAATATCTTTGAACACTGCGTGTTTCGGCTCTTAGTGATACTGAATTGTTTTGGCTACGACTGTTCTATTTTTTTGTGTTTGTAAATGAATTATTGTATGAGATATTTGCGTGTCGCGTGTTGAAACGTAATTTTTACTATGAAAACATATGTCATAGACTTTAGTTGCCAGCGGTCAGTGGGTTAACTATATAATTCAATGGACATTTGACAAACTTGACGGTGATGTAGTGGGTGATTAGTTACCGTCCAATTGGGTGAAAAAATAAAATTTTCATGTTTGAAAATGGCTGTATTCTTTGTTTCATTTTTAATAAGGTCAAGGATGTCAGAAGAGTGAGTGAGTTACCAACGGCTTCCTGCTTCCTGGCGTTAGTTCCTGAGTCTCTTTCTGGACCTCTCGGGCTAGGAGCCCGGGGTCCGCCTATGACCACGACTCTAGATTGGGTTAGGCTAATTTTACACTACTCTGTAACCATTGTAGGGAAGTTCATGCGAGGTCATATCCAGTTAGGTAAATATACTAGGTTCCTCACAGTCTATAAAGCCAACACTCTTGAAATGTCTGAAAGGCCACGCTCAGCTGCTTGGCTTATTGACAGAATTGAGATTAAAAATAATGAAATAAATAAATAATCGCAACCATTTGCAGAAAAATAACAGTCGAATTGAGAATTTCTTTGATCAAGTCGGTTAAAAAAGGCCCTTCCATATAACCCCTATTTCTGTGATTCAGTTTACTGTGTCCGGTCTTTCCGCTCAACCAAATTTTCCATATTGGACCAAATAAGTACCGTTCACGGTCCTTATGTTTGTTTTTCTACTCCAATGATTTGTTTTCATTGAAGTTTCTGTATTGTTGTGAAATATTATCCTAAATAAGCTGCCCCATGTTTTATTAATATTTCGTAGAATACGAAACATCCCTTAATTACGGTTGTGCCGTGTGGTTCCCTAATACCAAAAATAGAAAAAAGGGGATTACTCCATGTCTTTTCAATGGATGTCGCAAAAGGCGACTAAGAGATAGGCTTATAAACTTGGGATTCTTCTTTTAGGCGATGGGCTGGCAAGCTGTCACTATTTTAATCTCAATTCTATCAGTGGCCTATCAGTCTTTCAAGACTGCTCGCTCTATCCCCCGCAAGGAATATAGACCTAATTATATGAATGAATAAATGAAATAACCAGAAGTTACTACCTCTTTCAACATTTATCAAAACACAAAATCTCTGTATTATGCAGAGATCGTGGCAAGTGGAAAGAGGTAGTCTCTGCCTACCCCTCCGGGAAAGAGGCGTGATTTTATGTATGTATGTATACAATATTTGTGGCCCCACGTGCAGCTGGTAGAAGAAGATATTAGAGCTTGCGTCCAATTTTATTAGGCACCAAGTACCAAATGAAGAGTTTTATGCTAATTGGAATTGGCAAAGGGTAGTCGTAGTCTCCAATGGAAGTAGACCTTTGTCCAAATGAAGTGGCAGAGTGCCAACACTGGGATCTTATTATTATTAGTCAAAATAAGAGCATAGATATTAGACAAACATAGAAAGAAGTATTTCATCATTGTTACTCTTGAATCTGAATATGACCTTTAAGTTTACCTACAAACTCGTATTAAGCCAAAGACATTTCTCAAGATCAAGGCAAATTCAATCAACTGTGTTTTTATAATGTTTTGTTTAATTTTGTGTCTGTAGCAACTGAATAAACGTTTTTATCTATCTATCTATCAAATTGAAACGTCACGTTAAGAACATCAGTCAGCAATCAAACTACATACAAACATACATATAACCATGTCTTTAGTCGTCGTTGGGTAGGCAAAGCTAATAGAGTTGATAAGTCTAAAAGGCCACGTTCAGCTGTATGGCTTGATGATGGTAGATATTGAAATCAAATTGGGTTGCTAGCCGATCGCCTAAAAGAAGAATACCATAAGTTTATTAGCCTTTTATGAAAATCCATGGGAAAAATATAGATTCTAAAGTGGTGGAAACCACACGGCAAATCATAGTAGTATTTATGCCAAAAACATAATCATCCGGATGGAGGCCTTTCAGTCTTTTCGATACTGGTAGCTTTGTCTACCTCGCAAGGGATAAAGACGTAATTTTATGTATATATATCCCATTGCAGTTTATATACAGCCGGCCTCTGTGGCGCAGCGGTAGTGCGCTTGTCTGCGTCACCGGAGGTCCCGGGTTCGAATCCCGGCCAGGGCATGATGAGAAACGAACTTTCTCTGATTGGCCTGGGTCTTGGATGTTTATCTATATACGTATTTATTATAAAATATAGTATCGTTGAGTTAGTATCTCGTAACACAAGTTTCGAACTTACTTCGAGGCTAACTCAATCTGTGTAATTTGTCCCGTATATATTTATTATTTATTTATTTATTTATATGTTTGGTGCTTCCTATTTGCGTCTGCCTACACAGAGCAAGGGTATAGGCGGGGTTCAGAGCTCTGTGTTTTAATGCAATTACGGAGGCGCAGCTGGAAGGTTTAAAAGCATGTAACTAAATTATCGATATTGAATCGAGACTGACTGTAAACATAAACTCTAATATTACTCCTCTTTATAGATCATATGAAAACTAGCTTCTACCCGCAGTTTCGCCCGCGTGAATGCCACCTGGTTACAAAAAGCGACAAATTTAGCGCCACCTACATAAGAATACAGGTTCTTCACAAATGTCACGGGAATTATAATTTTTACCGGGATGGAAGGTACTCTATGTCCTTCTCCCGAATCCTAATTAATATACTTGATATTTCAAGAAGATAATCCGTGAAGAGGTAACAAACAAACAAACTTACTTTCGCATTTATTATATTGTAAAGACAATTTTTTTGAGAAAAACCATGGAGATTTTCATAGAAAGGTATAATTCCTGAAGGTTTTGTCTGTCATTGTGCCAATTATCATCATAATAAGTATGTTCAGTAGATTTGAAGTATGCACTTAAAAAAAAATCATTTTGGAACATTCGTATAGGTATAAAGCGCTGTGTATTTAACCGTGTCTGTAAAATGGTAAGTAAGAATACTTTGAAAAACTCTACTCTTGCATATGTACATACTAAGTTTATATGACCAATCCGTTTGAAGAGATGACCCTATTCCCTACTAGACCACCATTGAGCTAACACTAGATTAAATGCTAGGTCTAGGAGCGAAAAAAAAAAATTCTTGTTTTCCAGCTACTTCTCTTACCGTTCATATTGTAAAAGTTAATTAAGGGAAAGGCTAATAAAAGTAAGTAGTTAGGACGGTAAACGCTAATTATAATATCATCTAGCTAGATTGATAGCATCAAAAGTTTGAAGACTACATAAACCAAAGTAGTTTTCAATCCGGCAAACAGTGGTCAACAACTTTACGAGGCGGTGTGACGAACGAACCCATAAAAGCCTTAAAGTTATTTACGTTACATAGTTCCACGGACGGAGCGAAAAGTTTTTCGCTGTACGCCGCATTAAGTTTATGGGTAACGATAAATTCTATGTGAAGAACAAAAGAATCGTGTCACTGTAATTGTTTTGATTTTTATTTATAGCGCGATTCAATTAATATGTAGGTATGTGTAACTAGCTTAATGCTTAAATAGAAAAATTACATTAATTTCAAGAAATTATTTATTTCATTCATTCATATAATAAGTAAGTCAAGTATTAAAGAATAGGACCACTCCATCTCTTTTCCATGGATGTCGTAGAAAGCCACTAAGGGATAGGCTTATAAACATAGGATTCTTATTTTAGGCGACGGACTAACAACCTGTCGCTTCATAATAATCTCAATTCTATTAGTAAAGCAAACGGCAGAACTGTCCGTCTTTCAAGAATGCTAGCTCAGTCTACCCCTTAATTATATATGTATTTAAAAATAAATATAAATTTCTCTCATCTAACGGGCGGGTTCTCTTGCCCGACCGCGCGTCCCCGTAAATTAACGATGTCAAAAATAACCCCCGTTCCTATTAATATCACCTGCTAAATAAACATTTACCGTGCAAATAGGGTGTATGTACCCTTTGAAACTGGATACTTCATAACATGAAAACTAAGCGGGCTCGGTAACATGGTTATACTGACGCTTCATCGAAAATGAAAGTAATGTTGTTATGCACAGCTTTTAGCCGCCAGGACCCGAAGTAATTGCATTATATTGCTGCCATCGAGATAAATTTTACATAGATATATGTAAGTATAGATTGTGTTTTGAAGAGCGTCCGCGGTGTAATCTATTAAGGTGCCCGTTTGAAATGCGTGATGAGTAAAATATTAATGTTAACAATTATTTAACTGTTAGTACCTATGTCAATGCCCAAAGGAAACAATTTGCTAGGTGATAATCAAAATGAATATTTTAATAAGAAAATAGGCTTTTGCACTTTTCAAATCATTTTACATTTTAATAAATTAAATTTAAATTATATATGATATATTTTTATTCGTCAATAGTGATTCTAACGCCAATCTTCATTGAAATAGGTACTTAACATCTAAGAACCACTAAGTGGAATTTCCTGCAAGGAAATTATTAAATTTGTTTTTTTGATAAACTTTGTAACAAAAGTAACGCAGGTTTTTAACCTTAATAAATGAATGAATGTTTATACAATCAATCATTCATTGATATAATTACGTCTATATCCCTTGCGGGGTAGACAGAGCCAGCAGCCTCGAAAGACTGACAGGCCATGTTCAGTTCTTTATGGCTTAGTGGTAGAATTGTTATAAACACTGGTAAGAAATTCAGACAACCAATATGACACAGCCTACCTCATACACAGAACAAAGGCGGACGCGAAAATATAAATCTGTGACACCATTCAAGGGAAACTCTACTTAATTTCCTGGCTTCTAAATTGAATTTTTGACGGTAGGATGTTGTACGAACCCGTCGGGTTATATTAGGAACAAAAAAGCCTCGTTCTACACTGTCACCTCCAATCTACTTTCAATTAACGTGTCCAGGGGAGCGTTAAGGCACCTAACACGCGCCTACGGGTTAAGGCTTGTACACAGAGTGTTGGAATACGCGCAATGGATATTTTGTGGATCTACAATATATTTGGATGTCGTTTCGTGTAATCAGAAAAAGATTTATTTTCATCAAACATCAAAACATTTTAGTACAACTTTTTATTAATCTACTTCGCTTTCAAAGTACAAAGTAAGAAGAAGCGGCGGCAACAAACTACACTGCAGCATTTTCACAGGAATTCAAAAATTATATGTAGTGCCGTGTGGTTCCCGGCACCAATACAAAAAATAATAGGACCAATCCATCTCTTTCCCATGGATTTCGTAAAGGCGACTAAGGGATAGGCTTACAAACTTGGGATTCTTTTTTGGGCGATTGGTTAGCAACCTGTCACTATTTGGGTCTCAATTATATCATTAAGCTAAATAGCTGAACGACTATGTATGTATAATGTATATCATAACTGTAAACGAATGTTAAAAGCTATGAATAATTAATTTACTTCACCTGAAACGCGACTGCACATAAATAGGCCCAATCATCAGGAAGATATTCATCATCTTACCGTTGTTGTCCCGGTTGCGACATCATGCTTCTAGAGTGCATCAATGACCATGATCCAAGATTAATTTACACGAAGCGTCTGTCATCGGAAGTTAATAGCAGCATAATATGATTCAAATGGTTATACATCCAGTTGCCAGAAGAAGAACAAATTCTGCACATTTGTTACTAAAAATTATACGTAAAAATCTTCTTGAATATTGTAAACACACGCTTTGAACTTGTATCTACATCTTACAAAAGTTCATAGACATTCAAGATTACTTCATAACGGAATCTGGATTTGTCATCTCCATGTAAATAACTCCACATTACGAACCAGAGCAAACTTGCTACTTTTCGGGAAAAATTATTTATATAAGGTCATTGTAGCGCCAGCAATTCGAAAGCGTGAATTTCATGTAAGACTCGGGCTTCTATTATGATGTAGACCGGCCATCAAAACTTGCCCATATGGGCCCTAATTCCCACCAAAATTAATTTATGAAATCCGTTGTTAATTATTATGCTTTGCGTGAATACAAACTGATTTATACCAAATTTTATTTATGAATGAATATTTATTCAAAAAAACATAGTGTACTACGTGAAAATGAAAACTTTTCAAGGTTTTGAACATACCCAACTCAGCATATGTTTGATATTATTGAGTTTTTTTTTTTTTTTTTTTTTTTTTTTTTTTTAAATATATATATATATATATATATATATATATATATATATATATATATATACGGGACAAATTACACTGATTGAGTTAGCCTCGAAGTAAGTTCGAAACTTGTGTTACGAGATACTAACTCAACGATACTATATTTTATAATAAATACTTATATAGATAAACATCCAAGACCCAGGACAATCAGAAAAAGTTCTTTTCTCATCATGCCCTGACCGGGATTCGAACCCGGGACCTCCGGTGTCACAGACAAGCGTACTACCGCTGAGCCACAGAGTTGCATTCTACAATGGCGTTTACTCTTATTTATTTTACTCTTAAAAGTCCATTTGAATCTGTAATTTTAACTTTTTTTTGTAATCATTAATTTTGATGATACGCTTGTAGAAATTATTTGATTTCTGAATAAAAAGAACAATAATATCGCGTCTACTTAGGGTGCGAATAGGGATCTCCCTACGTTATTCAATACGCAGTGCCATGCTAATTACAGCCTAGGGTGTCTGAGTCCTAATAGAGTTAGGGTGACGGTTATGTGACAGATTTGTGATGGTATTTCTTTTACATACTTAAACCACTCACTTCTGTTCTGACTGAAAGGTCACGCTAAGCTGAATAACTAAATGATGATTACTATCTGAATTAAGATTCAGAGTGTACCGTGTGGTTCCCAACACCAATAGAAAAAAGAATAGGACCACTCCATTTATTACCATGAATGTCGTAAAAGGCGAGTAAGGGTTAGGCTTATAAATCGCTTATAAGAAACAACGGACATACATACATATAGTCACGTTTATATCCCTTGAGGGGTAGACAGAGCCAACAGTTTTTAAAACATTATAGGCCACGTCCGGCTGTGTGGCTTAATGATAGAACTGAGATTCAAATAGTGACATGTTGCTAGTCCATCGTCCAAAAGAAGAATCCCATATAAGAAACAATCCCAAAATTGAATACCCCTTCCTTTTATTGACTTTTAAAATGTGCACGGAAGGGAAGCAGCTGGCACGATCATATTTTTCTTTGCTTTTAGACAATGCGTGGTCATGGTCATACCTCATAATCAGAAACGGCATATAGCACTCGCTATTTGTTCAAAAAAAATTAAAATTATTCAATATTTTTATGTTCTTTAGTTATCTACAACTTCAAGAGGAAGAATGAAGTAGTTTTATTATACTCTTTGAAAACACACGTTGAAATTGTATTACAATACGTGACTGCCGTTTGTCTATTGCATAAAAAGTGGATATCTCAGAAAAAATCCTATTATTTATTGATGGTATCGATGAAATGATTACAAATAGCACAAGGGCATGACACCAACCCTTGTCTAGGTACGTTCTCGAAATATTATTTCGGGAAAAATGTTTCGCGACACAAAATTCAATGTTCGGCGCTGAGAGGACGCGGTCTCCAGTGAGATCAAAGATGTATCGACCAAGTGATAAGCGAAAGCGTTTTGTAAAAAAAAGTACTTTTGATAGCATGGAAATATCTTAATAAGCCGAGGGTCTGAAGCAGAGATGAGAAAACCAATAACAAAATTTTTTTAAATTCACATGTGGATTCTATAAGCTAATCAGGCGTCAAAGATTTGCTAATAAAATTCTTATATATACTCCTATATCTTTCAAACGGTTGTGTTTAAAAAAAATCTCTCGGCAACAATTATAGTGTTATTTATTTATCGTTGACTTTGTGTATGGAAGGTTCTAAATAGGTTACGACGAGGAATACTAGATAAATAGAGAACAAGAAAGAAATAGACTTTTTCTAGTATGATATAGTGTTGACAACGGACCTGTCTTGTGTCCCAGCTTTTCACACACAAAGATTTTCAACACGATACATGAAGCAAGTTTCTATCATAAGTCTATATCATCACTTCATCTCGTAAAAGGCGACTAAGAGCTTATTAACTAGGGATTCTTCTTTGAGGTGATGGGCTAGCAACCTGTCACTATTTGAATTTCAATTATATCATCAATCCAAATAGTTGAATGTTGCCTATCAATCTTTTCAGACTGTTGGCTCCGCCAGGGATATAGACGTGACTATATGTATGTAAAGATTAAATAAGTTTCTTATAACTTAGTCCAAACTCTAAGGGTCCTAGAATCGCTATCCATTCTGTTCGCCTCTATTCGCGCGGCAAAATGAGATATCAGTGGATATTGAATGACGGCCGCGTTACAGTGCGCGGTTTTTCACATATATATCCCTTGCTCCCTTTTTGCGTGAAACACAAAGGGTTCTATAGGCTTAGGATTGTGCAATACGGATATAAATTGTATTGTTCGGTTGGATTAGAGATAATAAACAGTTTGTTCGGTTCTTACTGAGGGAATTTCTTTTGTATTGGAGTGTTCACGGCAATATGATTCCGTTTTCCGGTAAGCGGTGGTGGCAATTTTGTTTAGGATTGTGATAGAATAAGTAGTTATTATTAGATCTCACCTAATTGTGGGAAATAACAGTGAATAAGGAGAACAGCGTTTGTCCAAACTTCTTGTTATTAATGCATTGGAATAATTTTTGAAGATAAACTTTTGGGACAAAAGGGACATTTTGGTGATAATGATTTCTTTCGTTTAAATATTTAATAATAAATTAAATGTATTAAAAAATTAAATTTTGATTTCTTTCTATTTTTTATTCGGCCACTCTTGTCGTACAATATTTTTTATTGATTTCTGAATCACATAATATTGTGTCTCATACTAACGTAAATATCTCTGAAGAGTCATTTCCACTCGTACATGGCCGCGTTCCACCACCGACACTCTCTATAAAAGTGTAAATTACATCAAATGAATACAACATTCACGTTATCATCAAACATGCCTTAGAGGAAGCAACGAAAACAGCTGAGCAAGAGGTCGTACTGCAGACATCCGCTGCAGACTTCCCGGCTCGGATCGCGACGCTAATTTATGTTTCCTGCCTCCCGGACTAGCTGAGATCTGTGTATCGATAGCCGAAATGTTTTCTTGTTACATAACTCCTGGGAATGAGTGAGAGATATAAGAGCCGTGTGGTTCCCGGCACCAATAAAAAAGGAATAGGACCACTTTATCTCGTTTCAATGGATGTCGTAAATAGCGACTGAGGGATACTTATAAACTTTGGATTCTTTTTTTAAACGATGGGCCAGCAACCTGTCACTATTTGAATCTCAAGTCTGTCATTAAACCAAACAGCTGAACCTGGCCTATCAGACTTTTCAAGACTGTTGGCTCTGCTACCCCGCAAGGGATATAGACGTGAATATATGTATGTATGTATGTATATAAAAGCATTGGCGTTCAGAGCGATACGTATTAGACTTAAAAAGTGTACAGACTGTTTCTGGCTTACATTCATTAGTTTGGGTATCCTGCCTTCTCGCCGAAAATTGTTTAGCGGATTATCACTTGCCAACCAACGGTTCGCCTGATTTTCACTTTGACAACTAACGATTGTCAAATTTTTGTATGATAACGTTTCATTTGGTAGAATTATTGTTAAGCTCATTATTATAATGACAGAACACGTTTCGGGCACTTATCATTTATCAAATCCTTCACTAGGCCAGACAACTTTTAGACGAATAACGTTTCGTCTGTATAACAGTACCTTTTTCGTACATTTATATTATGATATAAAATAAACTAATTTCGACATGCAATTTTTATTAAAGAATTACAAAAAAAAAATTAACACTTTAAATTAGCAGCAATGCACATTAATAATTTTCATGTGAATATGAAGATTTGTGTTCAAGAATTCTGTTGATTCTTTCGTCTTTGTCTAAGTATTTTTTTTTCTTAGGTTCTGGTGGGGCACCTGTTAATATATTTTCTATTTCCCCCTCGTTGGCAACGGTTTCCTTTATTAACGTAGTTGAGGTGAAATCGAAAGAAATCGGTTAGGTTAGGTTAGAACTGCGACCATCAACGCACGAGCCGAGCGAGCGAAGCGAGCGTGCCGCGGCAGCGGCCGGCGAAGTGCCAGAACCGAATCGCTTTTGTTTCACTACACAGGGCACTTGAATATTAGCTACAGTAGAAAAATAATTATGGAAAAAAAAACAATAATATATTATTTGGTAAACAATACATAAAATTAAATGAATATTACTCTAACTGAAACGTTCGCTACTTGAAAGTTGGCCTTGTGAAAAGTGTCATTATAAAAGCCAGACCAAACGTACAGTTGGCAATAGTTAAGTTGGGAAATAAAACAAAATTAAGTGATATAGTTGGCAAATGATTATTCCGCGAAATAAAATTCTGCGAAACGTTGATTGGCAAGTGATGATCTGCCAAACGATTTTCGTCGAAAAGGCAGAGAACCATTAGTTTGATTACCAACCTATGCTTTCATAGTGAAGGAGATGCATATGAATACGTAACTATGATTCTATATAATGACAACAATATTGCAGAGGTCAGACAGGTGTCTTTTTGTGTAAAAAGAATTCCCACTTGTTAAAAGATATGCGAACTTCTAGTTACAACGAGAGAAGCAAGCCCAAGAAATTAACAAACCATGACAGTTTTATAAATAGCGTGAAGTAGGTAATGAAGAATAAGGTTTTTCACGAAAAAGATATTATTTTTTCACTTTTGACATACCTATGGATGTACAGAGTGCATATAAATTACACAGTGCACAGTGCACGCCAAACTCTAGACACGTATTGGACGCTCGTCACGGCGCCAACGTGACACCTCACTCGAACCTGGTATTAGCACAAAGAATATTGCAAACTTGGCTTTCTTTGAAAATGGCTAAGCTCACTTACAATCCTCTCCAAGATATATACATACATAAAATCACGCACGTAGGCAGAGACTACCTCTTTCCACTTGCCACGATCTCTGCATATTTCCTTCGCTTCATCCACATTCATAACTGGATTCATGCAAGCTCGGCGGTTTCGGGTACTTTTGACTCTCCAAGATACCATTTAGTATAATGCCAAGAAAATGATGCTACGATATTTTCTCTTTTTTATCTTACAGCAAATACCTATAACATTAGATTTTCACTCATTTATAAGTTTTTAATAGGTATTTTCAACTAAACCTGCTTAAAAATATCACGTCTCTTCATCATAGAATGTCATAAAAGGTAACTGAGGAATGATATAATATATATATATATATATATTGGTGATATATATATACATATATATATATATATATATATATATATCACCAACTGGACCAATACTGGAAAAGTTTCTTCAGCTGGTGCATCTTCTCTTACTCTCTCTCAATCTTAATCTCTCTTAGATGGTCGATTTGTTTGGTTGAAGTACCAGCACCCTTTTAAGGAGGGTGTAATTAGGAGCGTTTCGTTCTGTTCTTTAAAAGGATTCTGGGTCCGTGTTAGAGAACGCTCCGTTCCGTTACTTGAAGAAAGCACTAGCCTCTGGGTAGGTAAATTTAATTTTTCCAAATGTAACAGGACATGGAAATGTGGGTAGGGCTATTTTCGGAATAAAATTTTAATTTTTGTTTTTTTTTATTTTGATTATTTTATCGTAGTATATTTGGACATACTTGTGACAGATTCACTTTCCAAATGTATCAAAACTGGATATAATTGAACTCTTTTGAATAAAGCTGAGGATAGTTTTGTTATGAAAGTTTTAGTGCGCGAGTCCGAATTACACTTGACCTATTTTCAGCGTGGAAACCGATACCAACTCCGTATAAAAATTACAAAGTGCGTATCACTTAGGACTCATTTAGACTTAGGTAATGTCAATATGTAAACTCATATAAGGTCTATATAAAACAGAAAACAGACGCGGACCTTGAAAATATTTTTAAACCCAATTTCCTTACACCCCTTGAAGCCTCAAATCCTCGAGTTGGTAGCTGTCGGAAGCACTGTCTATTGACGAGGGTGCTTTGTTAGGGAGCGATTATTTAGTTGACCTTAAGGCGATTTCACCCTAATTTACACTCGCATTTACCGAAGTATAGGTTAACTGTCGAATTCAAGTTGGACAGATTTGATTGTGTACTTATAAAAACTTATAACTTGAGCATTTTTCATTTCAAGTCAATAGAAACACGAAATCGGAAAAACGTATCCTATGTTGGTTATAAACGATGATCTCTCATCGTTTATGCATCATGAATTTCTTAACGTATTTTAACAAAACATACGCTTACTTTGTGTTAAAACCAATAATAAATGATCTTTTAAAATTCGTGCAAAAACCATGACATAAATCTCCCTGGGTACACACAGTTACACGCCATTACAGATAAAAGCTCCCTGTACTGAAACCCCAGTAATCACGTTACAATATGATCGAGTTACGGCTCGATTCGAGGCTGATCCGGGAAAAGGGCGGATGAAAAGTAGGTACCTAGTAGTAGAGATTGTCTACGATGAAATGACTAGCCCTTCTATTTTATAACGACTGTACCTTGATTAAATCTCGGTTACGCTAGCAAAAGGTCATGTCAACCTTAACTGACGAGCACTCTCAAAGTCAAAGTCAAATCATTTATTTGTTAGAATACAATTTTTACAATCAGATGGTCACGATATAATTAAGTACATGCATTCTGCCTTATAATCAGGCGTACAAATATTTGGATGTCAGTTATCTAAATCCTAATTTACAATCAGCGCTTAATTAAAATTCTGTACAAATAAGTTAAATAATTTAAAATGTCATCTTAATATCAATGTTAACTACAATAATATCACCGTTGGCGCCATTGGAAAAACTCATCAATAGTGTAAAAACATTTCTCTATGAGCCACAACTTTAGTTCTTTTTGAAACTTTTTTATAGGAAGTATTTTGATATCGTTTGGAAGTGCATTGAATATCTTTCCACACATTGCATAGCAGCTTTTGTTTTAAAAGACTGTTCTAAGTACTATAGGTAGCACTATTCTATCCGGATTTCTTGTATTACTAAGATATAAGTCCTTAGCTTTCACAAATAAGTCCCAATTCAATTTTACAAATTTACAAGCCTCAAAAATATACAAGCATGGCAACGTCATTAGTTCAAGGTCTTTAAATAGAGGCCGGCAGGAATCCCATGGAGCTTTACCACATATAGCTCTAATACACTTTTTTTGTACAATGAAAGCTCTATTCACTTCCGTGGAATTACCCCACAGTATCAGGCCATAATTTAGTACTGAGCAGACATATCCGTGGTATGCGGTCAAGACTGTGCTTCTTGTAGATTGCTTTGCTAGTTTCCAAAGAACATATACAAATCTGTTGAGCTTCTTACAAACTTGGTCAATATGAGCCTTCCAATTACAGTTTTCATCCAATACCAGTCTAAGAAAAGGGGTCGTACTAAAGTTAATTTAATATATTTAATATTTAATTTGTCAACTTTTTTCTGAAAATAATGAAATTGTATTATGTTCGTATTCGTGAAATTTATTTGTAAATTATTGTCTGTTAGCCATTTTGTCACTATGTCTTTTACATTTTCAATGTCAATCGTATTAACTTTATTTGGAGATTTAATTATTATAGAGATGTCATCAGCATATAAGATACAAGGGTGCGATATTTTTTCTGGTAGATCATTAATATAAATGTTAAACAACAATGGTCCTAACACACTACCTTGTGGGACGCCGTATTTACTTGTTTTGTACGACGATTGAAATTTCTACACACTGTATTCTATCTTTTAAATACGTTGATATCCAGTTCAAAGCTGGACCCCGAATACCATATTTTTCAAGCTTTTCTAGTAAACGCTCATGTGAGACTAAATCAAAAGCTCGGGACATATCGAAAAATAAAACTGTACATGCGTATCCCCTATCCATATTATCAATGATTTGCTTAACAAGATTGTAAGCAGCAAGTGTTGTTGACTTCCCCTTTGTGAAGCCATACTGCTCTTCAATTAATATTTTATGTTTATTTAAAAATTCTAGCATTTGATTACGGAAAGCTGCCTCAAATCTTTGAGAAGATAGAGACCAGTGTTACTGGTCTGAAATTGTTGAAATAAAAAAAAATATATGGTTCATCCACATATTTTTGTAAAAGGAATGATGATAAATAGAAGATGTAGTCAACTATATACGAGATGAATAAGTTACAGATAATAAAATCTAAGTATCTCATTTTTATACTTTTGAGTGGACTATATCCATCTTACGAGTATCCGAAATCGACGAGCCTGCATTATGATAGTTATGAATGAAGATGACTTACGGAAGAAGTACGCAGGGATCGTGGCAAGTAGAAATATGTGATCCTCCGGTAAAGAGGGGTGATTTTATGTATGTATGTATATTATTCTTACCTCATTTCTCTCTAGATAGAAATGCATGTTCCAAGTTGCCCTCTGAAATTAGTGTAAAATTTGTGTGCGTGTTTTCAAGAATCTGGCGCATCATTTTAACGTAGATTACCTCTACAATCTTAGACTACAAAATCCACTACTTGCGTTCACTGACATTGTTTCTGGTCTAGATAAGACATTGTTTTGGTTTCAGCCAGGCTAGAAATATTAGTTGTAGGCTTACAAGCCATGTTCTTTTTTTCTTGGACCTTGGGGCTCAGGAGGGCCGGATGTTTTAAAAAGAAATTCAGTATCTGAATGCCTGAACGATTGTCAATCTGTAATGTAACTTGAATTTCTGGGTGAAAATAAATATATGGTTAACATTTGACAGGTTGCTGCTGTTAAAAATTTGAAAATAATGTATTATAATTGTTAACATCAGCTCATAACGGCAATCTTCAGAAAAAAGTATTAAATGTAAATTCTGTTTAATTCTATCTCTGGCGCCTCATTTTGTCAAAATCAGTGTAGTTCATTTTGAGTTTCTTCATTAAAAAAAGACAAATATTTTCTCTTTTTATTAAAAGCATATTTTCATAATACGAGTAGAGGTAACCATACTGTTGAATGAAGCTTTAAAAATTTAAAATTCAAATATTATTCTCGAACGAAAATTTGAAATATATTTTGCATGATACACGGATCGTTGTCACTCGCAGTGCAGACGCCGTAACGAGGGTGGACCTAATTTCTGCGCCGGTCGGACGCTTCAGAACTTGACAAATCCGCTTAAATTTCTCAAATGTGGGCACCCCGTGGGGTAAATTTTGAAATAATCATGTTATTGGCTCGGATTATTACGTCTATGTATCGGAATAGAGATGTTTTGTTTAGTCTACTGGAAGGGTGTGTTTTGCATTGATTTTGCTCCAGTGAGTTTCTTAGAATTTTTTGGAATGTATTCAGAAAGTCTTATTATATTTTGAAAGTGTGACGATATATTTTTATTGAAAAAATTTTTGGGAACCTTATTACAATAAAATACAATAACTTTTAATTGCATAACAATAAATTACAGCAAATTTACAATCATGTAAAAACATAGCAGCAAAAGGCGCTCTTATCACTAAAAGCAATCTCTTACAAGTAACCTTATTAGCGATCTTATGATTTTAGTGAAGTCTGTATATTCTGTCGATACCTACTAGTTATTTACATTAAGAAGCGCAAATTTATTGCAAGCGTAGTGGCATACCTTGCTTATGTCAGGGACGACGTACCTGGCAAAAAAGGAGCACTTAACACCCATGAGCTTGCTCAAAGAGAGTGATGACAGTAAATTAAACGAAATAATAATGACATGTGGCAAGTGGATGGAGGTGTCATATTTTCGTCTCTACATACGAGAAAAATGTAACTGGAATGTTTGTATCGATATGGTGATTTAAATGTAGGTAAGGCAGAATCCAGGGTTAATTTATAGTCACAAGAAAATCCAGGGATTATTTATCAAATTCAAAATTCAAATTAGTAATCTAGTTTAAATTTTTTATTCATTATTATGGAACACTTCATATGACTTAATAATTGTCATATCTTTTGCTTTCACATCATTGGTTGACATCAAATAAATTACTTAAAACTAAGTCTACTGCCGCTTCCAAAGCGTCAGTGCAGAAGAAGCATATCATAATAATTTAATAATAAATTATGATATGCTTATATGACATGAATATGTATGGAAAAATAAGATTACCACAAAAAGCTATACCTTGCATTGATAAATTTCAAAGCAAACAAAATAACAACAGCTGATCGCATTGACAACACAGGATTAAATTGATTTACGTTGTTAAACTGTTAAAATATACGAGTGACAACAATGTCTCTCATTCGTTGCCCATTAAAGATTAATCATGTTATTAATTATCCCATCATATGGTGAAATGGTTCAATTTGGCATGCAGATATGTGCATCGGAACTTATCCTATTAGTCATATTGATGAAGCGCAAATTACAATGCATTTGCTGACTCTTGGGGTTACGCTGTTGGGATCACAATTGCTTTGGGTAATGCTTACATTGTAATTAACTTTTAAAAGCTATATCAGAATAGGATATTTCTTGTTGTTCTCTCAACTGACGAATCTTTAACACTGTGAAATGGTTTGGCGAAGATTTTAAGGCAGTCGATAACCTTGGAGCTGAGTGTGGCCTTTCAGTCTTTTCAGGACTGTTGGCTCTGTCTGCTCCCCAAGGGATATAGACGTGATTATATGAGTGTATGTAATGTAGTTTTTTATATGTAGTCATATTTTGTGTAGGTACCTATAAATATATTTATTTGATTTGACCCCACATAAAGTTCTCCGTCAGACCTAATTTAGTTTATAATGCTTCTAGCATTAAGTCCGCCAATTGTGCTATACATTTGTATTTTGTACAATAAAGTTAAAATAAAAAAATAATAACAGAGGACTAAGGCATTTGATATGGTTTGATAGAGTAATTGTTAATTTTTTTTCTAAAATCGATAGATGAATTACTATCGTACCGACCCAGATTACAGATATAAGTCCAAATATTTGGCAAAAACTATGGAAGCGAGCCACGTAGTAGGTACGCACGTTTGTAATTGAGGTTTGCGAGTGTAGTAAAGTGGATTAATTTGAAGACATATGAATTTTCATTTGAAAAATATTAGTTACTTTTCTAAAGTTGTAAAGATTACCCAAATGTATCTTTGAAGTAAACGTAGAAGCTAAACTATGGCGCAATAAGCACGTGTATGTTAGTCTCATGAAGTCAACGAGTTACTAACGAACCTTTCTCTTTTACAGGCACATTGTTTACTGTATCAGTTGACAATGAAATCGGCGCTAACTGTTGGTAGGCAGCTGACAAACTGAGGTTTGCGCGAGTAGCAAAGTTTAATTAGCCAGTCTGCGACAGGAGCAGACTGAGTTAAGGGTGATACTATTTCAGTTTTAATTAATTCGCTCTTTTTTTGATTATAATTGGATTGAATTGATGTTATTATCGGTCGGAGAATAAAATAAAGCTATGTTTTTCACGCACTTCCTTCCATTTCAACAAAATATAAATAATGCAAGAATGGATTTTATTTGTCCAACTAATTTGTACATATTAATAACATTTAAAGTACCTAACTATAAAGAACGTCCTGGTAAAGGGTCAGGTCAAAAGTACCCGAAACCGCCGAGTTTGCATAAAGAGAGTTATGAATGTGGATGAAGCGAAGGAAGTATGCAGAGATCGTGGTAAGTGGAAAGAACTAGTCTCTGCCTTCCCCTCCGGGAAAGAAGTGTGATTTTATGTATGTATGTATGTAACTATAAAGAATTGAAAGTTTACGTCAGGCCAATTCTCACTTATAATGTTACGGATGGCTCCAATATTAATTGGTTGATATTTACTACACATATATTTGACGGCCTCTGTTGCGCAGAGGTAGTACGCTTGTCTGTGACACCGGTGGTCCCTTCGAATCCCGGCCAGGGCATGATGAGAAAAGAACTTTCTCTGATTGGCCTGGGTCTTGGATGTTTATCTATAAAAGTATTTATCATAAAATATATTATCGTTGAGTTAGTATCTCGTAACACAAGTCTCGAACTTACTTCGAGGCTAACTCAATCTGTGTAATTTGTCCCGTATATATTATTTATTTATTTATTTTTATATAACTCACCCTTAACCCTCAGTGTCGAACGTGTGGCGACGACGTCGAACTTTCATTATTTGCGTGCCGTTTTACGTTGCCGGTTCCAATTTATTTGTACAAGAGATTTGTATACACAAGCCATACTAATAATTTTCGCAGTAATTGCAACGATATGAGTTTTCGACGCTTCTGTGTGAATTTAGGAGTTCAAAATGAAATCTGCCGTGAGGATATTGGAATGATCGTACTTACTTGTAATTTTTAATTAAAGATTTATCTGTTTATTCAGTATATTATATACTTTAGTGCTATATATCTCAACTCTATCATCAAGTCAAAAAGCTGAACGTGTCCTTTCAGTCTTTTCAAGACTGTGAGCTCGGTCTACTCCGCAAGGGATATAGACGTGATTAAATGTATGTACGTATTTATTTATATTTAATCCTCCCAAGATGCTTCAAATAATATAATAACTTCAAATAATAGAATTTTAAACGTAGAACAGCCCCGTATCATGGCACGCGCGACGCCGTATTCATCGCGCGAAATACTATTGCTGTCCCGTTTAACGTCATAATAAAAAGCGAAACAGTGATAGATTTTCGCGGCATTAAATGGACGTCGCGCGCGCTTTCAACGGGGGCAGGACCAATTTTTATTAATCATTTATAATAATATAATAAATTAATTATTAATTGTTATTTAGCACATATATTACGGTATGTATATAGTTCTATGGCGGTAGTTATCATGCTCTTAAATGTAACAATACGAGTACATTTACCGGTCATTTAACGTGGTCGTCAAACCATTACGGTTATGACTACTCATAAAATTTGCGGATACTATAGGCAATATCTTTTATGTCTTTTTATTTATTTTTTTTCTATGCAATCAATTTGTTTTTGCAATAAATTGGTTTCTGTTATTTAGATAAAATTGTCAAATCAACTGTAGTTGATGAGCCTGCATAAAAAGAGTGATAAATATGATGATTTCGATATGGAAGAAAGATTATCAATATATTGAGGAGGACCAATTATAACACTTATCTCTCAAGTGAAAGAGCTGAAATTTGTATGAAAACGTATATGTTATCGGAAAAAGTAAATAGTTAAAATTCCAAAAATCGCACGTGAACGGGACATAAACGAACTTACGTTATCCGCGGGCGAAGTTGCGGGCATTGTTTACTCCATACTAATATTGTAAATGCGATAGTTAGTTGATTACCTCGTTACAACTAAACCAGCTGAACCGATTTACATGAAATGTTTCAATTAAAGTTTGTAGTTTGTTAAAAGTTTTTTTTAAAATAAATATATACGGGACAAATTACATAGATTGAGTTAGCCTCGAAGTAAGTTCGAAACTTGTGTTACGAGATACTAACTCAACGATACTGTATTTTATAATAAATACTTTTATAATAATACACAGATGAAAGTTTGTGACAAATCCGAGGATCGACGGATTGCCCAAAATACCTAATACCGTTAACAGAGTTATATCCCAATGTTTTTATCATCCTCAATGATTTATGAGTTAAGGTACCCATGAATCATATTCAGATGACACTAGTTGGGTAAGTTTGGTGTCTATAAATAAGTTATGTAACGCGAAACTTAGTTATCTGTAAGCCCTCAACTTAGGGATAGTTTATCTGAAATGATTAATTCTGGGACGTTATATTTTTTTTTAATTAAATTATTTATAAAATTAAAAAAGAATAAATAAGCGACTGGTTTGAAATCAAGATAACTCTTCCTAAGGGAAAAGTGATAATTTTTTAAATAGCGAATTTTAAGGCAACTAAAGTAAAAAAGACCATTGAATGACAGTCACTTCACATGCAAACATAGCAAAGTTTTCTGAAACTGGACTAAAGTTTCTGAAATAATGCTTTTTTAAGTTAAATAATAAAATTGCTAATATTCGGTATTCTTTTTTTTGCATTGTTTAGAAAACAATTTAAACAAGCCGGGTTTTGTTTTTCTTAAGATTCTTAAAATAAAATTTCAACATTAAATCAAATTTAACACAACAAAATTCTAACGCGGTTAGAAATGTTAATTACATTTTGTAAAGCGTGAAATTACTACTGTTGAAAATAACAGAGGCCGGAAGACCGCGCCGGGCTGTGCGGGTTGGTTCTGTGCTCTGTGGCTGAAACTCGACAATTTCCTCTGCATTTACCGGAGATTGCCGCTACTTCTGGTCGGTTGGTATTCAGTCACTAGTCACACCGTACTGTAATTCATGAGAGCAAGAACATAATATTTATAAAGATGAGATTGCTAATTGTAGCATATTTAAATCAACTAATATTCTTTCAAGTATTTACGAAAAAAAACATAGATAACAAAACACATTTATCTACAAAGAATTCCATTTCTTTGAGAAGCAGTAGTTAAGAAATGATATAAACAAATGCATACGTTTTCTTATGAAATGGACAAAAAATAATAAGTATCTTAAACATCATATATTTTTCATGAAACAGTAATGAGTTCGGTGTAATGGTCAGCGTATTGTAAGTATTGAAATTGCATGAAATTAGCGGTTGAATTATGCGGTAAATTTTAAATTGTCACTTGAATTGTACTTGTAACAACAAGTTATACAAAATTTTAATACGTATCATTTGTTGAAAATTCAACCTTTAATAAATATAAAGTAGCTATAAATTTTATTGTCTTTTGGGTTTTTTTTTCCTTTTTACTTAAGAGTGTCGCAGTTTACCTCATGACATTAGTCCGCCTCTCGTTTCAACTTTTTTTTATATTTAATTATATATAGAATTAATAGCAAAACTAGTCATAATGCCAATGAAATCAAGATTTGTTCTCGCTTTCTTCAAGTATTTTTCACTATATCTTGGTCAAAATATATAGGACCACATGCATACACAAAATCATACATATTTCCCGGAGAGGTAGTCAGAGACTTCATCTTTCCACTTGCCACAATCCCTGCATACTTCTTTCGCTTCATACACATTAATAACTCTGTTCATGCAAGCTCGTCGGTTTGATCCAGGTACATTCGCTTAGGTCTTCCTTCCTTTCATTCATCCTCTCGACATGACCAAATCATATAAGCATTCCCTTTTCTATTCCCGTCACAATTTTTTTCTGCCACATCACAACATTCCCTTATCACGCTCTTCCCTATCGAGTCACTAATTTTTAAATTTTCTAAGCGCTCTCATTTCTAACGCGTTTATTATACTTTTCGCCGGACCACCTCGGGAATAAATATGTATGTTTCTACAAAAAATAAACTACAACTACCTTTTTTTTGCGCAGTCGGTTTATAAATACGAAAATCACTCTAAAACACCCACAAAAACTCGATAGTCTGTCATTTTCCCACTCTAACAAAACTGCCAGGGGGTTTAAACAGCTCTCAAGAGCTCTTCAACGGCTGATGTTGATCGGGGGGTGCGAACAACTCCTTGTAGATAGATTTAGGGCGGTAAGTGGGTTTAGTTTAAATAAAACACTGCGCATTATATTTTTTACGGATTTATGTTGGTCAGTGAAATATTGGATGCATCACTAATGTACTTATTTCTTCTCACTTTATAAAATGCTTAAATTGTTTTTTATTTCAATATTGGTTATATCTATTAAGTGGTTACTATTTACCTTCGCTACTGCACAAATTTATCCAAAACTCTTCCTGGTAATAATTAAACTAATCATAATTTGAGTGTAATCCAACATACACAGTTCAACATTTCCTTTCTAACAAATCGATAACAATACGATACATATCACTTTGCAATACCACTTATCTACTAACGCCTCTTCATGTTCATTACAAATCAAAATTCATTCAAAATTACGCTTTTACCAACTAAAAAAACAATATTCTTCACTCTTCTTAACCCGTATCTGTTCACAAGCTCCTCATATGAGCGATAAATCACGTTGCTCGTGAAAAAAATATGTTTCCTCGCCCCGTCGCTACCAATCGCGTCCTAGGCCCAACAAAAACGTAACAAGCTACGACCGGAGCCAAGTTTCATCTTCATATTTTTCCTGCGAGAATCTGAGAGTGATCGGCGACCAGAATAACCAAATCTTTTTTATCTAAAGAAAATAATCCTTAAAACGAAAGCTAAAAAGAACAAATTCGTATAACTTCGTCGTTTTCACAGCTCTAGCTGTTTTGGATAAATGCTCGCTAAGTGAAATCGAATATGTACACTTTTTTGATGAAAATAATATAATGCCGTCGGTGATACTGTTACCTTATTGTCTTCGGACGATTAGGTTTGCGATAATAAGTGTATAATTTTGAAATTAAAAAGTTCTAAATTATAATACTATTATTACATAAATAAAAATATAAAAATTTAACTTTTATGACAAAAACGTGAAAATAACAAACTTTTACTCTTTGGTTGGGTCATTTAAATATTCATTCATTATTATCTGTTTGTAAAATTTATTTTAAGGTTGCTTATCCTAAAATAACTTTCAAGGTGGAAATATTCGGGGGCAGCTTGTCCTGCAGTATGTTTTTAAGGCGACTAAGGGAATAGCTATTGAACTTGGGATTCTTCTTGTAGGCGCTGGGCTAGTAACCTGTCACTATTTGAATGTACATTCCATCATTACACCGTGCAGCTGAACAGGGCCTTTCAGTCTTTTTAAGACGATTGACTGAATGTATAAAAATTTTATTTCGATTTGAATTTTGTAAATATCGAAAAAAATCGTTACAAAATTCGAATCAACGTTAAAATTTCATTCACTTGCGTAGGTGATATATTGTAAAAGCCATACAATTTGAACAGCATTCCGGCTGTGTTAAATGATTCGCTACAACTACATGGCGACAACTAATAAACTAACTTCATTAAATAACGCACTGAAACTTGTCCAGAGAATGTTATGACGTCGTGGATGCGAGAAAATGAAAATCATCATTAGTTTGGATGAGGTCATTCTTTGGTACGTAGTAAAAACATTACAACTACTTATAACCTGTCGCCTAAAAGAAGAATCACAAGTTTGTAAGTCCTATCCCTTAGTCCCCTTTTACGACATCGATGGGAAAGAGATGGAGGGGTCTATTCTTTTTTCCGCATGGTTCCCGGCTCCAATTAAATATATTTTTATTGTATGTTATAAATACTTACCTATACTACTACCTACCAAAGTACGAAATAAAGATAATTTTTGTTGTATTTCAGTAGTGTTATCATTAAAATATCGACGACCACGATCTAAAAGATAAGTAGGTATATAAATAAATTGGTTGAGATGTCGGAGCTACTACAATCCCGAAAAGAAATACAAGTTGTTCTTGTCCTGAGTGCCTACTCTATATTTATTCTAGAGTTTTTACCGGGATAATAGGTACCCTATGTCCTTCTTCAGACTGTTAATTGTATATATGATTATACATATATGTATAGATGATAAGATACATTAATAGATGATTATTTTAAGTAGATAGGTTTAGTAAATAACGCTAGAAGATACAACAAACATACAATATGAAACTTACTTCCGTATTTATGATATTAGTTGGCATTTCTAGATAATTGTTAAATGCTTAGTCCAATGAAATGCTTTCGCAATATTCGTAGCTCTATGTTCTCTTATAGTGTGGAAACATCGTCACCTGCAGTTGAGAAGTTCCGTACAGCGTTAACATTATATGCTAACTTTAGCAGGAAATTGAATTTTATGAATACATTGAATAATTTCAAAAATTTATGCAAGCTGGTGTAAAATGTTCCAAAGAGGCTTTTAGTGTTGATGAGCTAGCTGTTGTATCTAGTAATTGTACACACATATAATCACGTCTTTCCCTTGCGGGGTAGACAGAGTCAAAAGTCTTGAAAAGACTGATAGCTATGTTCAGCTATTTGGCTTAAAGATAGAATTGAGATTCAAGTAGTGACAGGTTGCTAACCCACCGCCTAAAAGAAGAATCTCAAGTTTAGAATTGTATTAGATAATTTTATATTACGACTTCGCTTTCGTGGGAAAAGGTACTCGTATCTATCTACGTATCGTAAATTACTCTTGAAAATATGACTATTTCTGTTTTTTTAAGTTTCGGACGAAACTCTTTATAATAATAGTATGAATCTATATTGATGGCTTAATGATAGAATGATAAATTGTTATTCGGAAAAATCTTAGTTTTTATTTTGATGCACAGCATTACAATAATACTTATTCTCTCGAGTGCTTCAATACAAAATCCTTGTCACAACTTCGCTCTGTAAAATCAATTTTATTTCAATTTGAAGCGTTCCTGTCACACAAAATCCTTACATATAAGGCAGTTGATCGCCACCGCCAGTTCAATGTGTAGAAAATTGTATTTTCTAAATCCTGACACATTTTCTTTCTTTGAAATAATATTTGACTATATTATGTGAAATACAGTGTAGGTAATAAGAAGAGATGGATGCTTTTAGGAGTGACTGAGTGATCTTCCTTAAAGATAGAATACCCTATAATGCACATAAAATTATGACATAATAACTTATCTTAAACATAAGCTTATGCGTTAGTTTTGAACTTCCGTCGCTTCTTATATAGAGTTATGTGACGTCCATAAGTGATACCTTGTATACAATTTTGATAAAAAAAACATTCTTCTCTTACGAACAAAGAATAATCATTTCGTGGGAGACACAAAGACTTAATAAACCCGAGAGTTGATTTTTAAATGTATTATAAATTCAGAATCTCGTTCATTCCACGTTTGACCAGTAATTCGGAACTAACTGCCTTGTAAAAATTTTGAATATCATAAGGATATATTCAGGCAACTGGTTATTATTATGAGTTAGGTTTTCATAGCACACTCTGCAAAGGTTAAAAGTTGTAACTTAACTTAGGTACCCTTATATGGAATCGCGGTTATAACCGGTTTTTATAAAATAAAATCCGTAAATAAGTAATATCCGTAAGGCGATTGGGGCGCCAAGATTTTTCCGAATTATTAAGTGATCGTATACGGTACCGACCCTTCGATTATTTAAAAATCAATCTGTACAACATACTTGAAGACTTTATTGGTTAGACAACTGTTGATGTGAACTCTTAACATTTTTGTTTATTCCTTGTTGTGGTAGGCTTTATATTAGAAAAAAAAAATTACAGTAGAGATAATATTCAGTACATCGTGCAATTTTTATTTCACAAAATAAAGATAAGCGATGATTATATATGTGATGATTTTATTAATATCCAAATCTTGAGAAATCAATCGTAAATTTTAGACACTGTGATTACGATAGATGAAAAATACTTAAATATACTTAATGCAAATATATAGGCTTAAAAAAATCAAATGTGCAGATGGTAGGAAATACATGTTTTCCTACCATCTGCTATAGAAGCCAGAAAATATAAAATTGCATTATAAATATACTGAATAATCGTCGATGTTCAAAGTATAAGTAGTGCATCTTGAACAAATCAGTTCTTTAGCCGTACCGAGGGGGCCCGGTCGAGTGGGGAACGTAGCAGAATGCAATTTCCTTGACAAAGGTCCCCGGGCCCGACCTAAACCAAGCATTTGACCGTCATAAGTGTTTACATAATATTTGGTTCAAACAGTTTTTCTTTAAGTACTTTTTCCCTTAGAATTGTAAATATTGTACCGATTTTAGATTAACTCAAGAGAGGCCAAACCATAAATCTAAACTAGAAAAAAAATTCTTAATCAAAAGAACAGACTAAAATAAAGTAATACGAGTATTAACTAAAAAATATTAATAATAATATAAGTTATATGACATTATTTATAGGGACTTAATGGTAGTCGATGGATGCCAAAAACGTGGAGAGACGAATGTTATAAAGATTAACATGACTTTGAAGCGCAATGGTCTAAGGTGAAAACTATGAGTAAGAGAGTGACAATAAAAATGACTATATTTTCCACCATTAATCTTAAATTTTTTTAGTTTAATTTATTTATTTAAATCTTTATTACATAGTTTAAGTTCAAAAGATTAAGGCCGTAATAATATAAGCTAATGCTTTTAATAACATTCTCTACTAGTCTAACAAGAGACTAAACCGCAAAATTTGTGTTACATAGTATAATAAGTGTACTACATAATGGAAAAAGGACCTGAATATACAGTACTTATAAGTAATCAATACTTTTGATAGAAGTTCAACACCTACACCACACATCAATGAAGGCAATCAGCGGTTATTGACCTCTGATTTCGATCAATATTTCGGCATTCCAACTGACAGGATGACAGGTTATGGGTCACATTGTTTGGGTGATAGGTCCATGATTTTCCATTTATAGTTCCGTGGGGTGTGCGTTGTTGTAATTGGATTGTAGTTTTGGCGTTATTTTGTATGTTACTTGCCATTAGAAATAATTTGGTATAATAAATTGTGTGGTTATATGTAATGTAGGTCTTAAAACTGAAGATACTGAAGTGAAGATCAGTAAAAGTGGAAAGAAAAGTTAGAAAGAGGATTCCACGCCCTGAAGTACCGTAGCTGTGAGGGCAACTGGCAAGACGCTAAGATTAGAAAAAGAGAGATTTTCTTCTTCACGGCACAAGATCGTCAAAAGTGCCTTGTGGTATTAGATCCTGTTGTACATTTTACGTACATAAAGTTTAAATAGATAAATAAATAAATAAAAATACCGCCGAGCTTGCATGAAGAGTTATGAATGTGGATGAAGCGAAAGAAGTATGCAGAGATCGTGGTAAGTGGAAAGATGTAGTCTCTGCCTACCCTTCCGGAAAAGAGGCGTGTTTTGTGTATTTATGTACCTATGTATAAATAAAAAAGTAGTAGAATAGGTAAGGTGTTAGATATTTTTAAATGTTCTTACTTTATGGTTAAATACATTAATTACCCCTCCATAGTTATGTAAAATTGTATCTTAGTGTCTTTCATTGTGTAAATTGTAATTCTATAATCAAGCATAATTGGTACAATCAAAATTAGCTACCAAATAAAAATTTATGCCCAAAATTAATGCCGTGAAATTAAGCGGCAATTTATAAATTGTAGCCTTGGATGATACAAAAACCAATCCCATTTGTATTATTTTAAATGTCCCCAAGTAATTAAGCAATTAAATCGCTATCCATACGGCCCACTACCTATTACAATGATGATTAGTTTGTAGAGGCGACCTACATTGAGTAATGGTTTCCTGATCTATGCGTTGATAGTGTGATGAATGTTGGGTAAAAATTGTCCTTTGTTAGATTATTAAACTTTTATTTTTTGGGTATTACGTGGATTGAACTCAAAATTAGGTTGAGACCTGCGTAAAGGTCACTTACTCAAGGTTAAGTTGAATCATCAAATAAACGTGTGTGCATATAGATTACTTATTATAAAGATATACAACACTCTGCATCTGGATGGAACATGATCAAACATTACTTTCTTTTTTTATTGGTGTTGTGATATAAATTGTTTGACTGATTCACTGACGTGACTGACGCATTACTCAAACCAATGGCTCTAAATATTTAAATTTGGCATGTACATAGGTACCTTATTTCTATGGATGCTTTAAGAGAGGATGCCTCGAAATTCTGGAAATTAGAAGAAGCTTTTGGTTTGCGTACTCTTGAAAAAATAACAAATAAGTACAATTTTATCGTACCAGCTAGCTGTCCTATAAACATTGCCTTATAACAAAAAAAAAAAAACAATTTAAACAAGGGTTTCCACAAATTTTCAATGAATAGAATGGAATCACGCGTGTGCAACGCAGATATGTCGAAAGATGCACGCGTGACTGGCGATGCCTTTTTATTCCTGGCAACATTTTTTGAATGGTCAACTGGAAATGGGGAAAATAGTTTAGAGGGAAACTTTGACGTTGTATTTTAAAGGTTGATTCCATTTTGAGGGGGATTTTTGTCTGTAATATGTTTACCGTTTTCGTAAGCTAGGAATTAGGGTTTGTAGAAGAACTAGCTGAAGGCCGCGATTTCGCACGCGCGAATTTTGCATCAATTAAAAAAGAATTTGCAAAACCTAAGGGAACTTTATTTTTTACCGGGTAAAAAGTACTCTATGTCCTTTTCCAGAGTGTAAATAATTATATATACGTGAAATTTCGAGAACATTGGTTCAGTAGATAACATGAAAAAAAATAATAAAGTGTTGCATTTATAATATTTGTTGGGATTACTCATTTAACTTAAGTCTTTAGCTTAATTTTGTAATTATAATAATAAATTGCGGATTTAAAGTATGTAGGTATAATTTTTAGATTACCTCTCATATAAAACTTTACTGTTCAAATAACATTCCGAGAAAATATACTTCAATCAACATGAACCTTATCGGCTAAAGTGCATCCGCAAACACTGCTTTCGCGCACTTTTCTTCAATATCAAACAAGTCTAGACATCACTACTTTATGTTGATCCCTGACTCGACACCGAGCACCAAAAAGTATTAATAAATTAGTTACGCGAAGAGGGGCGCGGAAGGTCAAGTTAATGTGGTCGTGACACAACATAAGGGTGCATTCAGATTAACAGGGAGATCGACAAAGAAATGCAATTAAATGTAAAATGGGGCCGTTTCACACGATTGTTGACACGGTGACGAATAGGGGTTTGGCGCCGGTTGATTTCTTTTTGGTGTTTATTTGTATTTGCACCCATCTGCATTTGAAGCGAGCCGAGATTGAAAAAGATTCGTTATTCGTATTAACTGAGAAGTTAAATAATGGGGCTGTTCAAAATGTTGATGAGATTTAAAAAAGTTTCAGTTTGAATCAAATCTAGTCCTAATGGAGTGTCGTTAACTCTGTATAAAAAATTCAATATTCTCGAGAGTCGTAATATAACTAATATTATCTAGTGGACCCTTAAAAAAGTAACACTATTTTTGAGTTGAGTAAGATAATAATAGAAGTAAGTAAGTAAGTAAATAAGTATAAATATTAAATAGGTAACTTAGTGAAAACCTTATACTGACCTGAAATTGTGTTGTTGTTTTTCCTAGCATTAGTTTCCCGGTTATATCTTTATTCACCTGGCTATGCGGGGTAAAGCTATTACCCTCTTTCCGCCATAACTAAAACCTAATTCAATACGGGTTAGGTTAACCTGCTAAGTCCTTCAGATGCCTAAATGATCTAACGATGTTTTTCCTCGCCGTAAGAACACTACTTCGTTAGTCTTTAACAGCCCATAAAAGTCCACGACTGGACTAAGACCTCCCTAGAAATGGGAGGATTTTACACATAGTCACCACGCTGGGTAGGCGGGTTGTTGACCGTAGTTTCTATTGATTCTGGACTATATTGTCATATCAGCGTAGGAGGCGTTGCTGCCCACCTTCGGCTTAATCCCTCAATCGCCTCTTACGATACCCACGGGAAGATATAGGGCGGTGCTATTCTACTCTGCTGGCACGACACAGCCCACTTAGTTCGCAATACCTCCCCGCCGTTCCATTTTAAAATTGCGATGCCCAACAAGGTTTATATTGTACCTACTTATAAGTAGTACGTAACTGTAATTACGAAATTTGAATTGAATAACTAATATTCCTACAATAATTTTTAGTCATTTCTATATAACCGCGATACGATATGAACCTGTGCATCATTCTTTATTTATTCCAACTCCAACTACACTCACTCTCCACATCAGCCTTCTAAAATGTTCAATTTTAATATTGTTGTTACTATAACTGTGCCGTGTGGTTCCCGGCACCAATAAAAAAAAAAGAATAGGACAACTCCATCTCGTTCCCATGGATGTCGTAAAAGGCGACTTAGGGGTAGGCTTATAAACATGGGATTCTTCTTTTAGGCGATGAGCTAGCAACCTGTCACTATTTGAATCTCAATTCCATTTTAAAGCCAAACAGCTGAACGTGGCCTATCAGTCTTTTCAAGACTATTGGCTCTGTCTACCCCGCAAGGGATATAGACGTGATTATATGTATGTATGTATGTTGTTACTATTATGTTTATCTATTAAATTATATCATAGTCGGGATCGCACGGCAAGCTATTACCTATTCATAAAACGGAAAGTTAAAACTCCAGAGAATCCAGTTAGCGGACTGAGCCAAGGAGATTTATGCATTTTAAATTACTGCTGAAATGTTGGAGCTACGTTATATGCAACGGGACGACAACGACACGATTACGGGAATTGCAAATTTATGTCGTGATAAGGTAAGTTATAAGACTTGATCTATACGTGATATCTCTTCTTTGGCATTGTTTAATCGGAATGTGTCATTAGAAAAAAGAAGTAAGTCTAGTCAGATTAAGCGAGCGAAACTATAAATAATGGTTTTGGCATTTTGAGGTCCACGAGAAGCAAAATTTTGTAATCAATTATTTAGAGGCCTGACTAAAAAAAATTGTGTTACACTTATTTATTTATTTATTGCTTCCTTAATGTAAAATACAGCCTTAGAGAGAATAGATCTTTTTATGTATTTGAAAGACTCTGGCACGAGCCAACTTGATTGACACTGTAAATTGGATGTGTAGCAAGTTATTTACAAATACTAGTAGATTAAATATATATTATTTTTAAAGTCTTATATAATAAGAATATGTTCATAATAAACAAGTGTAAATGGAAAATTTGGATTGTATGAAGTAAGATATACATCTTACTTCATACAATCCAAATTTTCCATCCAGAGTATACACTCTGCCTCCTTCTCCGGGGGAAGACGTGATTTTATTTATGCATGTGTTTACAATCGACTGTACACAATTCTTTTAGATACCGTTACTAGAATAAAATAGTCGTGAGGACTAAATTTGCTGGTCCCGGCTAGGTCCGGCTTAATAGCGGGACGATCAACTTTGATTCGATGTTTCGGGATTTCTGCCTCGGCTTAACTAGATTTTGATGCGTCTTCGTGTAGGAATAAAGTTTGAGCATTGAGATCCTATTATATAAACTACATTGACTTACGATGACATTCTATGAATTTCGTCTTTATATAAAGGAACACTGACTGACTCATTGACGTGATGCACAGCCCAAACGGCTTTGTCTAGAGAAGTTATTGAAATTCCCGCAATATCAGAAATTGCGAAATAATATACTATCTTTATTACTGCATCTTGATTTAGTTCAATCCGTACATTATATCATGCTTTTTATCATTAATACACTTTCTTTTGAACTTAACTTTGAAACAGACGAGAACTTAAGTAAAATTTATTATCACAGATCGCGTTACAAGCGAAACGAATGACTCTAAGATGCATTTCTTGTACAAACTGCGTCTAAGACATATTGCAATAATATATTTTAAAACAAATTGATATAAACGGAGGCAAAACCCGTAAAAACTTACCGATGACATTATGATATTGGAGTGAATATGAAAAATTCATTCAAAGTGAGACTGTAAAACCACTTACTTTAGGTCGAAGTTTAACTTACGTCGTTTATAATGTTCACATTGTGTGATGTTATGTGTACCTGTGACTATTCATAGATATAAATTATTATTTCAATTAAATATCAAATATATTTCGGTCATGTGGAGAGGATGAATGAAAGCAGGTTGACTAAGCAGATATACAAGGAGAGTGTGGAGGGAAAGGTCGGAGTGGGAAGACCTAGACGAACGTATCTTGATCAAATTAAGGACGTCCTGGTAAAGGGTCAGGTCAAAAGTACCCGAAACCGCCGAGCTTGTATGAAGAGAGTTATGAATGTGGACGAAGCGAAAGAAGTATGCAGAGATCGTGGCAAGTGGAAAGAGGTAGTCTCTGCCTACCCCTCCGGGAAAGAGGCGTGATTTTATGTATGTATGTATGTATATTTCCGCGAAAGTTTCGTTTATCAAGTTATATGTTGAAAATCATACAATCAATTCTGAACTGATAAACACAGGCTCTAATAGAATTAACTTGTGACAATAAAAATATTTAAAATTCTAAATTCTGCTATTAATATTCGTCTTTCCCTGATAGACAGACACTACATCTTTCCACTTGCCACAATCTCTGCATTCTTCTTGTAAATTATACAAACGCTAAAGAACTGGCATTTTTAAAATCTTCATTGACCACTCGCATATGACTCGGCCTGTGTGAGTTCAAACGTCAGTGATTGATGATAGTCCGTGGAAGACTGATGCAAGTGTGCGGCCGACCTTACGCTGGGATAGGTCCATCAGAGCTCGCATTAGATTATTGGAGAATCTCATATGGAGATCTATGTGAATATTTTTGTGCCGAAATATCTGTGTTACTAGTTTGAGTAGCGTTTAAAAAATTGATGGAGAAATGGATGAATGAAAGCTTTATTTGAACAACTCCATGTACAATATGGACTCTTGGGCATTAGTTTATCGCTCTGTCGCGTTATCCGAATTTCAATCTATAATTGATCCTTATGTCTTTAACTTCGATTACCCCGCATGGTATAAAGATATTCTATCCCATCTCAATTAATATTATAAATTCTAAAGTAAGTTTGTTTGTTACCTTACCACTGAACCGATTTCGACGAAACTTAGCATAGGCTACTTAGTTGATAATTACTACAGGAACGGGAATTTTAGTTCAACTAAGTACTTTATACTTATTTTTAAATAAATGGCTTCATAATTATTACATTATAAAATTTCAGACAAATTTATTTGGTTTGATAACCGCTGGCAGTTTTGTCCTTGTTATGGTCTTCCTCTCCTTCTCTTTTTCTCTTTCCTGGTATATTTAACAGACAAAAATATTTGAAAGAGTGATTTTAACGTAAATAAAGTCTCAATTTTATATTAACTCTTTGTACTTTTTCCAATATTTACCGTTTTATTAATTTTCTTCCTGCAATACTTCCGTAATAAAAATTAAGGGTGTGTTTTCACAGTGGAAGTGATTTCGCTTGTGCAAAGAGGGTACCGAGAATTTGTAAGGTGCACCCCTTGTTCATCTCCAAGGGATGATATTAAGCGAGAACTGAGGATGGGTTACGTTGGTTTATTGTGGATTAAACATTTTTTATTTTTATTTTGCAAATAAATGAAATTGTTTGATAGAATGATATGGTGTCTTTTAAATTGAGATCATATATAAGATTGTCTCGTCAATACACAAAACTTGTAGGTACTTATATTTAACTTGTTATTATTAAAACTGTTGAAGGCCTTTTTTATTCGATTTATATACATACATCAGGTCTCTTTCACGTAGGCAGAGACAATATCTTTTCAATTGCAACGCTTCATTATTATCTTTTGATTATACATACATATGGTCACGTCTATATCCCTTGCCGGGTAGACAGAGCCAACAGGCTTGAAAAGACTGAATGGCCACGATCAGCCATTTGGCTTAATGATAGAATTGAGATTCAAATAGTGATAGGTTGCTAGCCCATCGCCTAAAATAAGAATCCCAAGTTTATAGACATACTCTCAGTCGCTTTGTACGACATCCATGGGAGAGAGATGGAGTGGTCCTATTCTTTTTTCCATTGATGCCGGGAATCACACGGCTCAACACAAAACTACACAAAACTTGTACTTATTTTTTACTTTTTGTGAAATAAAACTGTAGAAGGCCTCTCTTTCCCTTACGCAGAGACAATATCTTTTCAATGAACATAAAAATGCAACGCTTCATTATCATCTTGTGAATATACTAATATAATAAATAATGTCAAATCCTCATAAATCTAACGCATAGTAACCTAGGTAATGCGTCGAATGACAGTTTGATTCACTTAGTTCGTGTTACACAGAATAAACGCGCCATCAAGGGTAGGTGGGGTGTTTTTTTCATCGCCTGTCAAGCTGTTTGGGGAAATGTGGCTTTATATTTTTTTTTTATTTAAAAACGTTTTCACGCTGAAAACATAAGAGATGTTTGTTCGATTTTTGAATTTGATTTAGTTCTAATTTTATAATATCTTTATTTATTATAATGTTCGCAATTTTTTTTATAAAATTTAATGATATGGAATGAAATTAAAAAAATAAACTTATTTAACTTTTCAAGAAAGAAAGGCCTAATTTTTCAAGAATTATTTGAAAAAAGAATGAATTATTTATCTTTTCATTACTTAATCAGAAGGCTAGATAATAGGATAGGGTGTTAGTTGAAAACAAAGTGTGAGAGGGAGATAGAACATGAGCAAACTAATAGGAATCGAAGCGAGTGATTCTCAAAAGATGTCTCCCAACCCTTATGTAAAATACCTTCTTTGAGTTTCTCGGAACATATCGTAGATATAAAAGACGACATGAATGGAAGGGATACAAATGGTAACTAATTAATATTTATAGCAATGTTATACGATTTCATTGTTAAAGACGTATTTTACTCTATTAAAGCCAGATTTTGGGTACAATGAGCGAAATAACGCAAAGAATTCTACTCATTCTTACAATGGGATGGAAGTGTAACCATAAACAAAATAGTCCATAAACAATATGGCCTTAGTCCTGGTCCGAATCACACTTATGGAGAGGACGCCGGCCTTTTGAACTCCGGCACCTTTGAACAGAACCACTCTGTATCTAATCTCCGTACTCCGTACAAAACATACTATAAACATTTGTCATGTCTAAATTTCACCTTTTAGGCGTTGGGCTAGCAACCTGTCACTATTTGAATCTCAATTCTATCATCAAGCCATTCAGCTGAACGTGGCTCAGTCATTTCAATACTGTTGTTGTTGACGGCTCTGTGGCGCAGCGGTAGTGCGCTTGTCTGTGTCACCGGAGGTCCCGGGTTCGAATCCCGGCCAGGGTATGATGAGAAACGAACTTTCTCTGATTGGCCTGGGTCTTGGATGTTTATCTATATACGTATTTATTATAAAATATAGTATCGTTGAGTTAGTATCTCGTAACACAAGTTTCGAACTTACTTCGAGGCTAACTCAATCTGTGTAATTTGTCCCGTATATATTTATATTGTTGGCCCTATCTAACCCGCAAGGGGTATACACTTGACTAATGTTTGATGTATGTCACATCTAGATCCAAGTGCCACATAAGGCCGTGTTCACAATATTGGCACCAACACGAGTCTGCAACGCGTCGGCCGCCCACCGCACGCGGTTTCGCAATTTCGGACGAACAGTCCGCGCTGTCCGCAGGCGACGACATGGCTCTTATTACGTGTATAGACCCTGTTTCCTTCGGGATAAAGATTCGAGTGATATCTACTCGTATGCTGATATTATAAAGCTGAAGAGTTTGTTTATTTGTTTGAATGCGCTAATCTCAAGAACTACTGGTTCGAATTGAAAAATTCTTTTTGTGTTTAATAGACCATTTATCGAGGAATTACGAGCAACTATTAGGAGCGAAGAAATAATGGGAAATGTGAAACAAAATCTTGAGAAAATTATTCCTCCTTGAGAGCTTCAATGATGCCCAAAATAACTATTCCATGCGAACGAAGATAGAGTGGGCTACGCGAATCGTAAACTGTATCGACAATTTATCAAGATTGTAAAAGTTCAGCTAAGCTATAAGGCTTAATGACGGAATTGGGATTCAAATATAGTGACTGGTTACTATCCCATCGCCTAAAAGAAGAATTTCAAGTTTGTTCGCCTGTCCCTTAGTCGCCTTTTACGACATCCACGGTAAAGAGATGTAGTGGAATTATTCTAAAAAGTGGCAACAATAGTTTCGGAATTTAACATGTGTGTATTTAGGGCAATTGCTCCCTTCAAAATGGAGTTTCCACTCGTTTGTACATTTGTTACGTAATAAAACCCCAGCCAGTGTCCGCAGGCGTATCGCCGAAATCTGCCGGCCGTAAAATCCTTTGGCTGAATCGCTTAGCGGTCGCGTCGCCTCATCACAACAAGCATTTGTTGCGCTTTTTACGAGCGAAATTAAAAATGTATTCGCTTTATGAAACCGCTGGATTTGATTGTGATCGGTTGCTTTGTCGATTGGAACGTAATTGTTTGAGTTCAGCTTTGTTATTGAATGTGTAAGAACTGTAGATAAAGTATCGGTACATTGCGGCTTGACAATACTTTAATACTTCCGTATTATTTTCGGAAATAGTTCTAAGGGTTATTTAAAAATTTATAACTAGTTTTATAGGTACAATATCAGTTATCATACAATGAGATAAAGTTACTTAGATATAATACTGAGGTTCGAATCCAATACCGACAATGTATCAATGACTATTTTCTAAGTTATGTACATTAGTTTGAATACTAACTGATGCACTTGCCGTGAGGGAAAATTTAAAAATCCGTTGTAAAACGGAAGAGACAGATAGAAAGACTTTATTTTCTTATAAGAGTGCCGTGTGGTTCCCGGCACCAACAGAAGAAAGAATGCGACTAATGAATAGGCTTAATACTTGGGATTCCTCTTTTAGGCGATGGGCTAGAAACCTGTCACTATTTGAATCTCAATTCCATTATTAAGCTTAACAGCTGAACGTGGCCTATCAGTCTTTTCAAAACTGTTGGCTCTGTCTAACTCACACGATATAGACGCGATTATATGTAATGTTATGTAATATTAGTAAGGGATCTTTTTGAGTATTTCTATATTAATTGTCGCTTTAATTTAGTGCGTATTATTTAACGCAATTAACCATAATTTCAAAGTTTCAATTGAAGTAGTTAATGGCTCTACTTAAATCGTAGACAAATTCACTAAGTGCCTGTGCTATGTTGCTAAAGTCTTGAATTTCTTAACTTGTAATTACTTAATGTGGAGGAAGTTACTCCTCCGTGTATCTTAGGGTACTTGAAGTCTGCTTAATATGTTCGCATTACGTTCCGGCGCATGCAAACTCTTTGCAAAACTTGGCAATATGTTCTTCGGAAAATTTGTAAAGTTTATAATCTCTTTTCTGAGCTCAGCGCTGTTTAAAACTATAAACAGCCGTTGATTGACACAGACATAGGTATGTAATTTACCAAGTCGTTATGTCTCATGAGATTATTTACATACATTAAATTACAATAAAGCGGTTATTTATGCAAATAATTCTTTCTTTCAGTAAGCGCCGTGTGGTTTGCTCTCGATCTCCACTCTCGACTCCATCCCTTTACCATGGATGTAGTAAAAGGCGACTAAGGGAAAAGGAGTCTAGTTAAAAAATTACACATTTTTTTTAAATTAAAATTTGTTCATAAAACCATACAGCTAAACATGGCCTTTCAGTCTTTTCAGAACTGTTGGCTCCGTCTACCTCATATGGGATAAAGACGCGATAATAACTACGTATATACTTCTTCCTTTAATATACTGAGAAAGACAAAGATAAAGCAAAATCCGAAAATACTATACTAAATAAATAACCCCCAAGGCGACTCGTCCTCATCGAAAACTCCGCCGAACGTATATATTTGAATAGAGTTAACCCCATCCTGAAGATGATTGATTCCTGTTTGTTCTGGGCCGGGCGCAATTTAATATCTTATTGTTAATCGCAGTGTTGACTCAGATCGCGTTTGCCATCGGTTACTCTGTTAATTATTATAACCGTTTTCCGTTATTGTTCGTTATTTAAACTTGGAAACGAGGCGTTTTGGAGATATTTGTATTAGGAATTGGGAGTTGTGTTTTCGTTATTGTATGTAGGATAGGTAGTGGGTAGGATAGGTAGGATGAATGAGTGTCGTTCTTTTAATAATAAATTTATATTTATGTAATAAAGTATTCTGTAATCATTCTATAATTCAGGCAAAAGGTCAGGTCAAGAGTACCCCGAAAATGACTATCTTGCATGAAGGGAGTTATGAATGTTGATGAAGCGAAAAAAGTATGCAGGGATCGTGGGAAGTGAGAAGATGTAGTATCTGCCTACCCCTTCGGGAAAGAGACGTGATTTATGTATGTATGTATGTTATCATAAATTGATAGACTGTAAGTCTTGGTGAATACATGAATAAATATAATATTCTTGTCTCTAAAATCTACATACATACAAACATATGGTCACGTCTATATCCCTTGCGGGGAAGACAGAGCCAACAGTCGTGAAAAGACTAAATGGCCACGTTCAGTTTTTGGCTTAATGATATAATTGAGATTCAAATAGTGACAGGTTGCTAACCCATCGTCTAAAAAAGAATCCCAAGTTTGTGAGCCTATCTCTTAGTCGCCTTTTACGACATCTATGGGAAAGAGATGGAGTGGTCCTATTCTTTTTTTTGTATTGGTTCCGGGAACCACACGGCACTAAAATCTATATTTATAATTATTATGAAACAATTCAATTTCCAAGGCTATTCCGTAAACAATATCAATAATAAACAAGGAGCAAGTTACACGGAACTCCTTGCTGATGATCAAATTTAAAACTCATCTATCTTTATTTAACTTTGCCAAAATTGTTGCTGCCCCTTCGAGTAATGATTTCAGAAACGCGTTACAAGTTACAAAATTTTTCATTTTGTCGAGTATATTGACATTGGATGAATTTAATCTTATTAAAGATCTTTTGAACAGATTTTAAAAATAAAGGAGATTCTTAATTCATTATATGTTGTTTTGGATGTTTGAATTTATTCGTAGCCGTGCGGTTCTCGGCTCCAATAGTAAAAAGAATAGGACCACTCCATCTATGTTCACCATGTATGTCGTAAAAGGCGACTAAGGGATAGGCTTTTTAAACTTAGGATTATCCTTTTTGGCGACACGCTAGACACCTGTCACGATATGAATTTGTGACTTAGTAAAATGTTTAAATTATATTTTTATTTGAAAGGACACTTTTGAGGTGGTCCAACATTCATCACGTCAAATCTTGGAAAAAAAAAGAGAATCCAGATTCTTTGCGGGCGAAATTATTCTAAAATTTAGTTTTCATATATTTTTAAATAAAAAAGTCATATAAAACTATAGTCTTATCACATTAGGGTGATTGCAATGCATTCAAAAAGTTTGTCCATTAGATACCTACATTGATGGGTTTCGAATTGCATGCGGTCCGTTGGGAACGAACCCCCTACCTGTTATTAGGGGTGACGCGAATTCCGATCATATTATGGGGCACTGTCAGTGGTCTGGCTAGAGCTAAACCAAATTATTGCGGTTAGATTAAGCAATAATGATAAAATTAAATATGATTAAGATAAATGATTATTACATACATACATAAAATCACGCCTCTTTCCCGGAGGGGTAGGCAGAGACTACCTCTTTCCACTTGCCACGATCTCTGCATACTTCCTTCGCTTCATCCACATTCATAACTCTCTTCATGCAAGCTCGGCGGTTTCGGGTACTTTTGACCTGACCCTTTTCCAGGACGTCCTTAATTTGATCAAGATATGTTCGTCTAGGTCTTCCCACTCCGACCTTTCCCTCCAAACTCTCCTTGTATATCAATAATTATTAACCAAAGAAATATATATTTTTATCACAAGCTAACTTGTTATCACATTCATTATCACCGAAATTTCAAAGATGAATTCACGAAAACATTCGGCCAATTTGCTCGGGGCCGCTTGTTAGAGAGACCGCGAAGAACTTGGCAAAAACTCGCCAAGTCGAGGGTCAAACTCACTAAATTGGCCCTTTCCAGTAATATTCTCACGCAAATATTAAGTTTCGCGAAGGTTATTCGGCCTATTGAGTAGGAAAATGGCTCATAAGATGTTATTATTGGAATCATTTTGATCCAGCGAGGCAGTATTGAATGAGTATTTTCTTTGCGATAAAAATTATTTGACCAAGAGTTCGTAGGTTCAGATTTACTTTGAAGTACTTAGGTGAAGAATTATTGTTTACCTGGTGATTTTTTAACAGTTTTAAAACAAATTAATTATCATTTTATTTATTAACCAAAAGCTTTGAGAAATGTTCTTTCTTTTCTTAATAAAACTACTAAATCAGAAAAATTAAGTTTAAAAAGAATGATTTTCTTTAATTTGTGACTTGCTCCAGCTTCACACGGGTGCAATGCTCATGTTGTATACATACATTATAAACCTCACTCATATTAACATTTATAAAATACGTTGGGCAGTTTTATAGATTTTATCCGACAGAAAGAGTAAAGCGATTTTGTTTCATAGAGTGTGTGATGCCTTTTCTATACATACATGTATACATATAATCACGTCTATATCCCTTGCGAGTTAGACAGGGCCAACAGTCTTAAAAAAAGTGATAGGCCACGTTCAGCTGTTCAGTTGGCTTAATGATGGAATTGAGATTCAAATAGTGACAGGTAGCTAGTCTGTCGTCTAAAAGAAGAATCCAAAGTTTATTATCCCTTAGTCGCCTTTTACAACATCCATGGGAAAGAGATGGAGTGGTCCTATTCTTTTTTGCCGGATGCCAGACGGCCTTTTCCAGACAAAATTAATTTACCTGATTTGATTGAACTTGATCCTTATGTTTTTTTAATGAAATTTTTGAAAAGAGTAAATTTCCAAAAAAATAAAATCAGTTTAAACTGGTTTAAGCCGGTTTAAACCGGTGCCAGCCGCAATCGCATTGCCATGTGGGTCAAGAGGCTGCAGATGTGGGCTCCGGCGGCTTTCTCTGGCGAAATGCCTACATTTTTACGTTTTCTTATGACATAACCTAACAACCAAATATGAACTGCAACCCTTTTGAGTTATTAATGATATTTTTGTAGGTAAAACTTTTTATTATACCGTCTATTTTTGTTCAAATTCTTGAAATTAACTGTAAAATTTGCAATTATACTTAAGACCGGGGCATTAGTAAGTACTGGTGCCACCTTACATTAGTTTCGGCTATAACCTCTAGAGAAGAGTCAAGGGGTCAGCGTGTGACCACGGTTATGGCGCGGGTGGGTTAGGTTTTACCACGAAACGACTCCCGTCTGACCTCCGCCACCATATAGTGGAACCATAACCAGCTGCCTGAATGTGCAGGTATCTTCACAATACTTCCATAATCAAAATAATAAACGTGTCTCAGAAAAGACTCACTGGGACCGCGGTAGGATTCAAAGCTGTGTACCTACACACGAGAACGTTATATAAATCGGATACCTTAACTGCTCGGCCACCGACGATCTATTTCATCTTTGTAGACACGAACATATGCTACAACATATAAAGGTCTGCGACATAGCAAAAACTGTACCTACCCCATATTTGTCGGTAAACATGTCTCGCCGATCAAACAACATATCCGATGGAATATTTGCTTGAACCTTAAACATTCTTGTATCGTTTTTGTGTGGTACAAGTCGATATTGGTATTAGTTGTTCATTATTTTATTAAGAATGCGTCATTGTAGGACATTTGATGTATTTAATTCCAAATTTGAGGACGGCTAACGTAGACATGTAAACTAATTTTGACAAGAGTTTTAACCTTTAGAATAGGATGGATATATTAGATATATAGGATATGGAGTGCCATATTCCAAATGGATGTCGTAGAAGCAACTAAAAGAAAGGCTAATTAACTTGAGATTTATCTTGTAGGCGATTGGCTAGCAACCTGTCACTACTTCAGTCTCAATTCCATCATTATGTCACACAGCTGAACGTGGAATTTCGTCTTTTCAAGACTATATGTATGTTTTTTTATTCAACTTCCTACCTGACAATGATTGCCTACCTTGGGAATTTATGCTCCCTTGTTGGGTAAATACTTTTGTAATTTTGTTACCCCAATGTAAGTTTAACTTTTTAGAACCATTGAAAAAGTATTCTAAGTGCTTATAACACACAGCTAAAAGTTTAAAGGTATTGTGACTGAAATTTGAATGTTTTTGATGTAACAAAGGAAGATTTTGAAAAATTCAAGTAGTGAACAAATATAATTTTTAATAATACAGGTATTAAACGCGCACGTGATGTAGGTACATAACTTCATTTAATCGCGAACGTTTAACATAGGGTACGATACATGCACGTTTTATACCTGTATGAGTATTATTCATATATAGAATAACTAACACAAAAGTATAAAATCTCTGACAAACGCTAGTCAATTATATGTCTAACATGAAACTCGCTACCCTTTTCTACTTTGCACCATTGCACAGCAAAGCACGGAGATATTATACAGAATAGTTTCACTTTTCTGCACCGATGAACTGAACGCATGGCCGGGAAACTTTAAAAGTGGAAATCATTTGCCGTGGAGTGTAGCCGGAGTGCACTTTTCAAATTTGTCGCTTTATTTTCTCTAGGAAACCTCTAGATTCTATTCTACCGTCAGTTCGCGTTAGTGTCTGGCTTACTGATGCAAACGTTTGTTGGCAAAACAGGTGTATTTTAAAAGTGTTCCCTTTGAATACGCGTGGTGTGTTTGTATTTCTAAGAGATGCTACAATGGTATTTGAATATGTTAAAATTTTGAAATGTTAACTTACAGTTGAGTTGAAACTAGGTGAGTTAGGTGATCCTCTACCTTGTAAGAATAAGTCTTAGATTTATGATAATAGGAAAATCGTTGGTACAATGAGATGTTTGAAATGATGTCTTAGTTTAGTAGAGTATTATTTCTTTACGTTTAACAGATTCAGTTACATTAAGAAAGAACAAGGAAAAATGATGATTGTTTCACAACACAAGTTAAAGTTCACTTAAATCTTGGCAAAAACTTTTTACGGCATGTATGTATGTACTTTAGTTGACCCTGAATGTTGAAACACATCTCTGGCAAATCAGAATAATCTAATAGTTATTAATTAAAAAGGAAAACGATTTGATTTGATGACACACACACACAGACAGAGAGTAAGAGAAAGAAAGTAACATAATGGATATGCCGTAACGAGTAAGCCTCCTTTCTACTATACTAACAAAAATAAATGTTCTCAACAATTTTATTACAACGAAAATCATAGCATGACTAGTTTTCCATAATCTGGTATTTCAATCGTATTTTCTGTGCCTCCTGTAACACGAACAGGAAATATTTACCATATCTTACAGAGGCTACGTGTAGAAAGGTAGCTTTAGAACGGTAGGAAACAAAAGTTTTAGTTGATCGCGACATCAAAGAAATTTTAATGAAGGATTGCGGGACTTTTTTCATGGAAATAATATTTTAGTAAACGGAAATATGTACCAGCTTAGTAAGACAAGAAAAAAAAAAGAAAATTATTCAGAGAATGTATTTGTTTTGTTACTCGGATAATGGATACAATAAGTGTTTTTGATATAATTACTTATGTTACTTACATCCTTGGGCGTTAAGCTTTAATAAAAGTAATATATTGTATGCAAGTGATCCGCCCCGGCTTCGCACGAAAAGCGTTTTTATAGATAAATTATATAGATAGATAGAAATTAATAATTGAAATGAAACATTTCAAACAGGAACAAAATCCGTCCACAATTTCCCGAGATAAGCACATACATATATACAGACAGAGAAAAAAGGGGGACTTTATAATGTGTAGTCATTATTATTACATACGCCAAACAAATAATGATAAGTAAATTCTCTATTCACGCCACTAAAAAAAAATTTAAAAAACTCACTACTATTTGCTAGAAAATAACAGAAATATGCAAAATTTAACTTCAAAGCTAAAGGACAGTATCTTGCCTCACGGGCCAATTCTCGCACTTTCCAATTACTGAGAGGGGTGGACCTACAGAGTTACTATACAATTATAGAGTGCGACTGTCACATAGCATGTAAGTACGAAGCAGATGCCCAAGTCGGTCGATATAAACGAGCAGGGGTAAAAAAGTGCGGATGTCCTCTTAACGCAGTTACTGGCCGTTGTTTGCTTAAACTTCTAACATTTATCTTTAAGTTTTGACAGTTATCTTATAAACATGTGACGTCTAGTTATAATTAATATAGATAAGTTAAATCCAGAACTATTCACTGAAATTCATTCATTTGATAGAAACTTGAGCAAATGTGTTAAGGTTAACTCATTTCGATATCAATTTAATTTTTATTTAAGTGTAGCCAAATTAAAGGATTAAATGCGTATTTTATTTTAAAATTTAATACCTACTATCTCGTTTTAACGAAGCATGTTGCGTATATATAATGAGCTGTTATATGTAAAGCATTTGATTATTATTAATAATATTATTGGATATACGAGTAGAATTACTTAGTAAACCTTGTTTTTATACCTAGAATCACAACTCAAATCTTTGACAGTTTCAATCAAAACAAAACGTTTTAATCTCATTGCGCGCTCTTTACACAAATAGAAATGTACATTATCTCTATGGGTAGACCGTTTTGCACATAACAAAAGGGTAGGTGCTCTCTATTCTAGCCACTTAGTCCCCTTTCTCTTTGTACGTTTTAAAATTCCACCTAACTGGCAGGGCGTCTATTACACCGGATGGTTGACATTTAAAAATAAAAGAAATTAAAACAGTTACCCTGTGTCTGTCTTAATAAGAGACTTTTCTTATTACTATTTTTTTAAAGTTTAATTTTAAATTTTTGGGTAAGTTTTAAATATTTCGTAGGTATAATAGGTATGCGGTATATATAGTAGGTAATAGTTTTACTAGGTAGTTCTTGTATTTTCTTTTTAGTGATTTATGGATTATTCGCCGTCGCCCGAGAATCCGCCATCGTGAAAAGTTCCACGTTCTTTTTATTTATTTCGATTGTTAACCGAATCTCTTATGGTGAGGAAAAAATAGTGAGAAAACCTGTACATTCAGGCAAATGGATATGTACGAGTAGGTAAAAATGTTCAAATACGAGTTAGATTCTCCTGAAAACGCTGCGGAATTCCGAATGGAGTCGCTTCTTGTAAAATCCTGACATACCCAAGCCAGGATCATGGTCATAGAAGCACCATGGGTTTCTCTGCAGTAAAATGAGGACTAACCCTGAACCGGAGAATGAACTATGAAGGTACCTGCTAAAGTTAGTAAATTAATGAATCTTATGAGATTCACGCGAAGTCTCTAAATATAGACAGAGAAAATAAAAGAATTTCGTTGCGAATTCCGCCTTATAGCAATGAAAGCGGTGCGTTCCTTTACAATTATTTTAGTTTTGACTCGCCCGAGTGGAAAACTTCTTAGATTGCCGAAGTTAGTAACATTGCAGGTGAGGACGGGTGAACTAAATAGTTGGAGAGTTGTGGCATAAAGTGGTTAATAGAGTATCTCGTATCTTTGAATAAAATAGACTTTTGTGAAAGTCTTATTAACACGTAATCGCAGAAATGAAACTCAATGAAATTCGTATTTTTTAAAAAAGTATCAAGTATCAAAGGAACTTTGCAAAAAAAAAATGTAGCCACCACAGTCTCCGCGAAAGAAGCGTCATTTTAATTAAAGTATGGTATTTTTTATAGTAACAAAAACAATTTAAAATTAAAGAATTAGTTACTTAATTGCATGAATAAAAAATAAGTTGCTAATTTCATATGAATTGCTGATTTCATAAACCTCGTACTTTAGAGTTTTACTTAAATGCTTACATTGTATTCAGGCCAAAATATCCACGCTGTTATCAGTGTAAGGTAGGCAATGCAAACGGCCCGATAATATAAAATGTGGAGTCGCAAGGCTGGCCTGATGCTTTATGTTTGAAGGACATGCTAGCTCTCGCATGACTGTCAACCGTTTCATTCAATGCTTTTTGTTTGGTCTAGAAGATAAATTGAAGCGATTTTTTGGGTAGATCTTCTTATAATCGCAATTGCGATAAGTTTGGAAAGGTCGGAGTGGGAAGACCTAGACGAACGTATCTTGATCAAATTAAGGACGTCCTGGTAAAGGGTCAGGTCAAAAGTACCGGAAACCGCCGAGCTTGCATGAAGAGAGTTATGAATGTGGATGAAGCGAAGGAAATATGCAGAGATTGTGGCAAGTGGAAAGACGTAGTCTCTGCTAACCCCTCCGGGAAAGAGGCGTGATTTTATGTATATGTATGTATGTATGCGATAAGTTTACGCATACTTAATTTTATTTTTAACCAGCACTGTTGCTTACGCCTCCGCCCGCATGTTAGTAGCTTTTTCTATAACCCCCCCATTTTAGTATTTCAGGAGTTGATTTTTGAAAATAGTATTCTATGTTGGAACACGGGTTTTAAATTATAAGCATACCAAAATTCATTCGAATCGATCCAGCGGTTTCGCTGTGAAAGCCGAACAAGGAGACAGACAGACTTTTGCATTTAAAACATTACTAAGGATTTTCCCCTAGAATGCTTGCTGTCAAAAGATTTTTTACGGATCGATATAAAATAACATGAAACACAACACTGAAAAACATATTATCTTTACAAAAGTAGTAAACAACTCAACGGTAACTAATAATCATTAAGACATTGGCTTTGATGCACAAAACTCACTGACATGGAATTTAAAAAGATTTAGCAGAAAAAAAATGGAAGCTTATTACGGATAAAACCAGTTAAATTTAGCCTAAGATACTGGGCATCGTAAATACGACGGACAGTATTGCCATAATAATGGCGAATTAGTGAGTTAACACGTCAAATGCGAATCATATAAAGTTAATACAATAAAACCTTTCATTAAGTAAGTTATAAAGTTAAACTTAACTATAACTCGCCTTCACTCAAGACATGAACCATAAAACACAATGCTCAAGGCATTAGTAGTTTTTAGGTTTACGGCTTTATAACGACGAGCTAAACACAGTAAATGTGTCAACTCTTGTTTTGTTATTACACACTCTTTAAATTGCAGTTGGTAAAAATAATCCATAAGTTAGAATTTAAGACGGAAATAAAGTTACAAATATGTTTTTCCATCGTGCACGTATAATTATGTATTAGTACGTGAGTGCCATGTGGTTCCCGGCACCTATGGAATAAATAATAGGTCCACTCCATCTCTTTCCCAAGAAAGTCGTAAGAGGCGACTAAGGGATAGGCTATAAACTTGGGATTCGTCTTGTAGGCGATGGGCTAGCTACCTGTCACTATTTGAATCTCAATTTTGTTATAAACACAGCTGAACGTGGCCCTATCAGTCTTTTCAAGTCTGTTGGTTCTGTCTACTGCAAGGGATATAGACGAAATTATGTATGTATGCATGTGTATAATTAAATGAAAAACTATTTTTAGTAATTAACCTGCTGCCTATTGACTTCATTTTATATAGATTATCTACTTACCCATTAGACATAGAAAACCTTACCTTGAATGGGAGAAAGACGTAAATATACAATACATACATCACAGGTAGGCAGACCCACAGATTATATTTAACATGTCCCAATAAGACATGTTAAATATAATCTGTGATTAAATGGAAGGTTTTTATTATCGTCGAGTTTACGAGCAAAAAAAGTGTCGCGCGTTAAAATGTGTAAAGAGTGGAGTCGTGTGGTTATCAGCTCTTGAAAATAGAACCACAAAGATAAAGATATATACGGGAAATACTTATTCTCTTTGAGTAGTTTAATTATCGTGTGTATATCGTAAAAGGTCACAAAGATTTATACAATCACGTCTTACATTCCTTGTGGGGTAGACAGAGCCTTGAAAGACAAACATGATGAAGGCCACGTTTAGTTGCTAAGTGTACATACATACATATGGTCACGTCTTTATCCCTTGCGGGGTAGACGGAGCCAACAGTCTTAAAAAAACTGAATGGCCACTTTCAGCTATTTAGCTTAATGATCGAATTGAGATTCGAATAGTGACAGGTTGCTAACCCATCGCCTAAAAAAGAATCCCAAGTTTGTAAGCCTATCCCTTAATCGCCTTTTACGACCACCATGGGAAAGAGATGCGTCCATGCTAAGTGTATCGGCAAAAAAGGAAACATGCAAAATAATAGTTTAAAAAAAACTAAAAAACTACGCTTTATTGCTAATCAAACTAAAAAATAGAAAATAAAATTTAAAGACAAAGGAATTATAAAACAGTAGTAGCAAGTCGAACAATCGGTTATAGTCAATTACCTCCGATTAAAATTATAACAAAATTAAATTTATAAACAAAACAATAGAAATCTGAGTAAAAAGCGTGGGGTGCCTGATGTAGTAAATATTAAAATCATTCTATTAGCATATATTTATGACAAGAGAGTTATGAAAATGAAGTAAAATGCACCCCACGCTTTTTACTCTGATTTAAATTGTTTTGTTTATAAATTTAATTTTGTTATAATTTTAATCGGAGGTAATTGACTATAACCGATTGTTCGACTTGCTACTACTGTTTTATAATTCCTTTGTCTTTAAATTTTATTTTCTATTTTTTAGTTTGATTAGCAATAAAGCGTAGTTTTTTAGTTTTTTTTAAACTATTATTTATTTTCTATTTTTTAGTTTGATTACCAATAAAACGCCTAGTTTTTTAGTTTTTTTATACAATTATTTTTTGGTAGAAGTGTTAACTTCCTACTACTTCTACTACGCTGTATAACTATCTTAAAGTTATATGTGGCCTGATTGGATTAAATCTCATAATATTCTCATCATCATGATTCTTTTTTAGGCGATGGGCTAGCAACCTGTCACTATTTGAATCTCAATTCTATCTTAAAGCCCAATAGCTGAAGGTGGCCTATCAGTCTTTACAAGACTGTTGGCTCTGTCTACCCCGCAAGGGATATAGACGTGATTATATGTATGCATGTATGTATGATGATTGTTAAACCCAGTTGAAAAGAATTTTATAGTGATAAATCACTGTTAATAATATTTTTGACTATCCAGCAAACATAACAATTTTCGATTGTGGCCTTGCCAGGAATCAAACCACAAGATTAAGAGGCAGATTGATACAGGAACAAAAATATTTCAAACATACCTCCACTGCCTTTACAACCAGGAACGCAACAATGTTTATCTGAAGACATCGTGGCACTTTTGTAGTAAAATCTGTCTTTCACAAAAACAAACACAAACTTGGGACTCCTATCTCAAATAATCAGGTACTTTTTACAGGAGTCCTATCTCAAAATATCTGCACAACACAGTGAACACAGTCAGAGTCCAATCTCAGATGATAAAATCACACGAATATCCGGAAGAACAAAGCTCGACTCAACGGAAGATTCCAAACTCCAAATAACGACAAGTTATCAGCACAAAACAAAGTGCAAATAGGTAAATACACAGGCACCGGTAAAAAAACAGAAAGAAAGTTTACAGGTGTTAGAATCGAATTCAAAACTTACTGCAAAACTTATTTTACATAAATAAACAAACTGTCACTCATTTTCCAAGCGAGTATTACAGTGTTGCTATTATAAATATGCAAAAGTTACATAATGTTAATTCAAGAATCGCATTAATATGTTAAATACGTATTAAATATCGCAAAGTTCTGTAGGTAGTAACTTTATTCTTGTATTGTTGTAAATTTAGTTGTTCAATTTTCATTTATTACTTTTGTTTTATTACTTATATATTTTTTATTGTTTTAAAATATTCTACTAATTCTACTATTGTTTCTAATGGTAATTCTAAATGGAGCGATGCGATGAAATAAAAAAGCCTCAGGTTAATAGTAACATTATATGGAAATATATTACATCTCTTTTTGGACTCCTTATACGTCAGAACTTCTTGGTTTCTTGTAAGGAGATTACTGGCACTGGTGCTATCTCTGTCTCTCTTACTCTCATACGAAGGATCTAAAAATGAATTTATTAATCCTGGCAGTTTTAATAAGGATAATGAGAAACTCTTATCAAAATATTGCATTGTCATCGGTCCTTGATACGTGTGCAAAGTTTCAAGTTGATCAGACGTTTAGAAATCAGTGAAAATTAAGCTCAAAGATTCCGTTACATACATACATACATACATACATACATACATACATACATACAACCCAAGCTAATAAAAGCGTAGTAAAAAAAAGAATCTCCATATATTCATCGTTATTCGCTAAATTTGAATGGAACTTTTGCTCAAGAGGAGGACGATCTACCAACAAGTACATACGGGTACAAGTCTCAACTATAGCGGTTGACGTCTCCAGCCAGATTAAGCGAAGTTCGACAAACTCCTTCAGGAGTTCGCGAAACTTCGCCAACGAACGGCTACTGAAGCAAAACAATGCGTGCCATAGTTTTGTTCTTCATACATACATGTAGTCTCGTCTATATCCCTTGCGGGGTAGAAAGATCCAACAGTCTTGACAAGACTGAAAGGCCACGTTCAGCTTTATGATGCAATTGAGAATTATATTGTGACAAGTTTCTAGTCCACCGCCTATAAGAGAATCCCAAGTTAATAAGCGTATCCCTTAGTTGCCTCTTAAGACATCTATGGGGAAGATATGGAGTGTGGTTTTGTTCTAAAGTGCTTTAAGGTGTAGACATGGAACGGCTCCCATTTGCCCTCCACGAACTTTGCAGGGGCATCTAACACTAATTGGATCATGGTAAACGATATTTATACATACATACATAAAACCACGCCTCTTTCCCGGAGGGGTAGGCAGAGGCTACCTCTTTCCAGTTGCCACGATCTTTGCATACTTCCTTCGCATCATCCACAACTCTCTTCATGCAAGTTCGGCGGTTTCGGGTACTTTTGACCTGACCCTGTATAATTATATAGATTTAAGTCATAAAGGTACATTAATTCCCTACGTACATACTCCATGTTGCAAACTCGTTCAACGATCCGATGCAGAAATACCGCAAAATGCAATCTGAATTAGGACCCTCGTGTTTCTGATGGAACAAACCACAGCGTGGATGTCATACGACCACAGCCATCTATGGATGACTGTATCAGGTGTATAATTAATACATACATACATACATTCATATGGTCACGTCTATATCCCTTGCGGGGTAGACAGAGCCAACAGTCTTGTAAAGACTGATAGGCCACGTTCAGCTATTTGGCTTAATGATAGAGTTGAGATTCAAATAGTGACAGGTTGCTAGCCCATCGCCTTAAAGAAGAATTTCAAGTTTATAAGCCTACCCCTTAGTCGCGTTTTACGACATCCATGGGAGAATGATGGAGTGGTCCTATTCTTTTTTTCTATTTGGTGCCGGGGACCACACGGACGGTTATAATTAATACCAAATATTAAAAGGAAGAGTACATACATACTCGTATAATCACGTTATCCCTTGCGGTACATACAGAGCCAACAGCCTTCTCGCTCGGTAACCACGGATCATTGTAACATGATTCAAACGTCCGAGATAAAATAAAAATAAAATGCAAATTTAAAATCAATTAAATTTGATTTTAAATTTGCTTTTGATATAAATAACTTCCAATAAACACAATAATAATAGACAATACAAACATCTCGATGAAATAGCAAGTCGGTACACAATAATCGGGTATTTGGCAGCTTGTTTTATGATAATCTCCGTCTTACGGATCCCGTGCCGGATGGCGGCGCCGGATGCCGGTATCGGATCCGAATATATTGTGGATGGAACAAGCTTCTCACTGTATGTATAGGATTATATTTACATCTTCTGAAGCATTTTGACCTGAGGATTAAATGTTGACTTCGCAGAGCTCAGCCATTTGTGTATAGTACCTATAAAAGAAACTTAAGAATTACGAACTTAAGAAGTCATTAAGCAGACTGTTGCCTCTGTCTACCCCGCAAGGGACATACACGAGACTGTATGTAAGTATTTACAAAGGAATTTCTGTCAAACATTCAGAATAACATAGAGAAAAAAGATAAAAAATTGTTCATTAATTCGGTGGCTACGATGTCACAAGCACACACGTATTTAACTTATAACACCCCTTCTTTTGTTCGTCGAGGGAGGTAAAAATCGTAGTTACCATAGAAGCGTGTTTCGTTATAAAAAATTGGAAAAGCGTCCTCAATATTGTTCGATCGTTGCAGTCGCAAATCGCTCCGACTGCGGCCTCGTTTATTGTATGGACCTATTTTTTTTTTCAGCAAATCGAGCTTGTGTTTAATTCTAACTCTAACTATATGTGAGTTCAGTAACCTTGGTATTATATCGCTTTTCCATGTGGTTTCCAGCGCTTTGGAATAGTTACCTATTTTTCTCTATCTTCCCATGCGACTAAGGGATAGGCTAATTAATATATATACTTGGGATTCTTCTTTTTGGCGATGGGTTAATAAGCTGTCACTATTTGAATCTCAATTTTATCATAAATACAGTTGAAAGTTTGTTTCAGTTGGGTTTCACTCTACTCCGTTCTAGAAAAAGACGTGATTAAAAGTATGTTATTAGAGGTACGTGTGCCGTGTAGTTCCCGGTATTTTATAATAAGACTACTTTCTTCCCGAAATTAAGGGGATTTTTGCGTTTTACAACGGCTGAGTGGGGCTAATTCGCGTATTAGGTATATTAGATAGAAATTTTAAAATAACATTTATTAAATCAATAAAAAAATTCATTTCAGCTTACAGAATTTTTATCTAAGTTGTTGTCTAGTCTTTCCATAAATTCATAGAGTTTATAGAAGATAGCTGGAAAATAAGGCAATCTACAAACTTCACTCGTTCTCAATGAATTCCGATATAAACTACAAATCGATGCAATCCACGCCAAATATACTTCGACAGCTGTACTTTGAAGTCTTAAAGTAAGTATAACTTTCTTTATCTATTGTAGAGTGCGTAAAATAAAATTAAAAAAAAAACTATATAAAGGTTATGAAGAGGTTGTTACTTTATATTAAAACTGTGAAAACTAATTGTATTATTTACTTTGATAATCTAAAGCTAGTACCCAATAATGAAAGTAGATCTTTCATTATTGGGTACTAGCTTTTACCCGCGGCTTCACCCGCGTGAAAAGTTTACTATTAACTTCATTGTATTCTACTATATGCATTTCATGGATATTAAGTGGTTTTGACGTAAAAGACGGAATTTGTATATGTAAATTTATGTCAAACTCATGTCTTGAGTTCATTTGTGTTTTACTAAATATTACGTGTCATCTTTGCATTAATAAACTAGTCGGTACGTGACGCCATCTTTTTTTTTACGTTCCAATGTGGATGGTTTCGATTTTTAATGTTTAATTATTTTAATATTTTATTATCATTGAAATATGAATAATAGAAGTGATTAAAAAACAATAAGCCGGATTCGATAAACCAAAAAATTGAACAAATGTATATACTTGTATATTATCAGTTGTTAAAATAATTGCATACATTTATGGAGCTAAAATCCAGATTTGATTGTAAAACATACATACACATAGTCACGTCTATGTTATTTGTGGGGTGGACAGAACCAACAGTCTACGAGACTGATAGGCCACGATGAGCTTTTTGGCTTGAAGATAGAATGAGATTTAAATAGTGACAGGTTGCTACTAGCCCATTGCCTAAAAGAAGAATCCCAAGTTTAGTCGCCTTTTACAACATCCATAGGAAAGAGAAGGAGTGGTCCTATATTTTTATTGGTACCGAGAACCACACGGCACATTGTAAAACAACAAACATTTTTATTGCAGAAAACAAAACGAACCACAAGATTTGCGAGCTCTACTCTTCCATTGGATACTCTTAGAGTGCAAAAGTATGAATATTTTGCAGTAAAAAAATAAAATAAAGCTGTAGGTACACTTGTGCGCCGCACGCGTCCATGAGTTTGAGGGATTTAAATAAAATCAATATGCTGAACGTTATTGAATATTTATGAAATCAATACATTAATGAAAAAGCGCCGTGTGGTTTCCGGCACAGACATAAGCGTACTACCGATGCGGTACGGAGGCCGTCATCATGGTACGAGTACATATACACATAACTCAATTATCATTTACTCATATCTTAGGAATCCCATAGATAAATAAGCCCTAAAAATGGTGGGTCCATTTTTATTATGTATATATATATTTATATATTTTTTATATATAATTTTATTTAATTTTATATATATAGTTTCTTTACCAAAAGCTTTGTCGCGACAGATATGCTAGATGGCATTAAGTCCGCCCTTTATAATTTTTTTTTCTGCAATAATATTTTAAATAAATATGTACATAATATTAACTTGGTCTTAAATTTAAATAGTGATACGTAATTTCATCTGTCTGATAATTTCAGTTGAGGGTTAAAGTCTTAAAAAGTGTTTTGTTTTTTTTAGTTTTCCTCCAAACAATACAAGAAAACCATACGTGCAAACTTATACTCTACAAGTTTCCGATATACCGGTTTACTGAGCAAATCGGCGCTATGAGCCAGACGTATAGTGTTTTCCGGGAATACAGTGGAATGAAAAAACGGGAAAGTTTTCACCGAACGGGGCATGGTTCATGCGTCTGTGAGTTTCCGGAATTTTCCGCCAGAGTGCGCTTGCAGTCTCGAGATGCGGCTACTAGTATGAATGTACATATAAAGCACATATCTGAGTTTTTCTGTAGTAGGTACAGAAATATTTAAGTGAAAGTTAAAAAAAAGAAGGTTGAAAGCAGGTTGACTAAGCAGATATACAAGGAGAGTGTGGAGGGAAAGTTCGGAGTGGGAAGACCTAGACGAACGTATCTTGATCAAATTAAGGACGTCCTGGTAAAGGGTCAGGTCAAAAGTACCCGAAACCGCCGAGCTTGTATGAAGAGAGTTATGAATGTGGATGAAGCGAAGGAAGTATGCAGAGATCGTGGCAAATGGAACCCGCCTACCCCTCCGGGAAAGAGGCGTGATTTTATGTATGTATGTATGTATGTAGGTATGTTAAAAAAAAGAAAAAATGTTTATTTGGTGCATAATAATATATCAAAAACAGATAGACACCTTTATCTATAACAACTTTTGTACCAAAATGGCCCTCTCTCAGCATTCGTGTCACAACGCTGGTCTTCCATGGGAACTAACGTGGAAAATAAAATAATATAATCAAAAATCAAAATAAATTTATTCCAATAAAAATATGGCTGCTCTCTTAGTTCACTATTGCTCGTTCGTTTTAGATTTTATTGGATCATGTTTACAGATTCAGATGTTTGAAGGTGTAGGTTTCCTCACGACGTTTTCCCTTACTGTAACATCGCGGTTAGCACTCAAACTAATGTACATAACTCAGAAAGGTTACGTTATCACTCTTACCACTTAACCTTTCGCCCATCAACGCTCTAAAACAAATGAATACTGGTTTTGTTCACTCCCAGCCCAGAGTTTCTAATTAATTTTGCTTTCTTCAATTGACTATATACATTATATACATACATGTATACCGTTATAAATGATGCCGTAATGAGGTGTTTCAGAAGTAGCTGTTTGTTCCACCATCCATCAGGTGTTGGGTTCGATTACTTATGCATTCCCGGAACTAATCTACAGTGAAACTTGTTTGATGTATGGGGAACTAAAGTAAACGGGAATATAGTTTAGGAAACTCATGTTTTTAGAATACGGCTGTTGTTTTTTTTTTATGTAATGAATATATTATGAAACAAAGGTTTGCTACATTGATTACTCAAATTAGGCCGGACTGGGCAACATGCCTATCCTGTGGTAACCAATATTGCAGACAATAAAAAATGTGCCGTGTGGTTCCCGGCACCAGCACAAAAAAGAAAAGGACCACTCCATCTCTTTCCCATGGATGTCGTTAAAGGCGACTAAGGGAAAGGCTTACAAACTTGGGATTCTATTTTTTAGGCGATGGGCTAGCAACCTAGCCAAATAGCTGAGCGTGGCCTATCAGTCTTTTCAAGACTGTTGGCTCGTTCTACCCCACAAGGGATATAGACGTGAACATATGTAGGTATGTATGTATGTTATAAAAAAATCATTAAACGAACCCGACAATAAGGTTTGAATAATATCTATTAATGCCATACAAATATATTAATAATAATAAATATAAATATTTCAATGTTGTTATATTTTTACCTAACCGTTTATGCTCTACTGTCGGTCAAAAGAATAATGGCCAAATAGAGTATGACTAAGAATAAAATACTAGTTTTTTTTTTTTATAATTGGCCAGCGTTTTTTTATAAACCTACTTTTCGAAGGGTTTAACACGCTACAACATTAAATACTTTTTCCTCGTCCTAAGAAAAAGTTTCTATGTCGTTAAAAATTTAAAAGATATTTTTTTGTTAGCATAAATACATGATAACCCTATTCAAGGTACGCCATACGATATGATAATGATGTTAGATTTCAAATTTATTTATATTCAAATTTAAGGAAAGCCTATTAATACATATATTTTGATTGATCAATATGATGGCACCTAATGAATTAATTTTGCGCGTTCAATTAAATAGCTACATACAATTTACGTAATTTAGCAGACGACAAAAATGCTACATCAATATTACTTCTTCAGAATGATTTAATTTGTGCTAGCTAATAAACTTCAGGTAGTAACTAAATTATTTTATATCCCTGAAACAGTCCTGTCACATAACTCTATTAATTATCAATGTATTAAAGTCTAAAACCCGCTCTATAGAAGAGTAATTTCATTAGTACTCTCGAACGGGTCTAATGCAAAACGGAAACGCCACTCCCTTGAGACAAACTCAATTAATTCCCTTTAAAACTGAGAATGAAAGCCTTTTAAAATTTAAACACATTTAGAACTAACTTTGAAAGAAATTTGCAATACATCGACTTGTCTATTCAAGGTGTTGGAGAGATGCTGAATAAAATCGTCGATGTATGGCTGGGTCGTAGGGCGCATGTCAGTAACTTGTTGGCTCTCGGATGTGTATCCGAGCGGCAGTGCGGCGCGTTTCCGCGGGCGCCCAACGCGTGTGCTACGTTTGAATTTCGAACAGTTTCAGATTTCGAAGGATCGCGTAATTTCAAATTATAGAAAAAAAAAATTGGTGGCTGCAGACCTGACATAATTCCAGATTTAAATATGTTATTTAAAAAGTAAAAGAAATATGAATATTCAGCCAGATACTTTGTAAAACAAAAAATATTTCTTAGTTATCTTCATTTTTTTTTGTTTCAAAGAAGTTCGGACGGTAAAAACTATGGATACAACGTAACAATTATAAGAATATACTATTGATAGTGGAAAAATGTACTTGAAAGTGAAACTGAAATGACTGGATAGTGAAGTGAGATGGCTGCCAGAAGATTTGTTATCGCGTGGGCTGTATGGTTCGCGTTGCCGTTGGCAACGGGCCATCTCAACGTTCTCATCAGCAAAGCAGAAGTAATGAAGCTATTAGGTAAGGCTTAATAAGAAATCTTTTGTCCCAAATTTTTATCACATTTCATATAAGTAAGAAGTAAATCGTTAAGGTAATCTGCTCGATTTGGAACTATTTTTTACTATTTACAAATTTTTCTTAATTTTTACAGTTACAGCGATGGAGTAATTTATTAGTTAAATTGCTTATAAGTTATTTTTTACAGACATGAAAATATGCTATAATATTTTTAAAAACTTCTCATTCATTCACCCGAGTCAAAGTTTGCAAATATTGATATAATTCATGCATAGTTGAAATCCTTTTATAGCTCGTACAAAAAAAAAAAACATACCGACCTAACATCTTAACACGACCCTAAGGCAACAAGATAATCTCTAATAGTCTCGAGAAAAGAAAAGGGTACTAACTCAACCTTTGACAAATTACATTTTTTCTGAACTGGCCCACGCAAGGATCTTCCCCGAGGGCTACGAGGTGGACAAAAAATGTTCTATCTGCTTTTGACATTGATCTAGTATTAAGTATATTTGTTTGTTATATGTAGGCATAGAATTATTGAGCTGGGATTTTGAGATTTTTGAGATTATACTTTTCTATACTGACTGTAAAAGGGCCGGCCTGGTCGAACTTTCGAGGACCAAATTTCTTAAGAAATTGATATTTTAGGGGTACCCGGCGTGATGGTACCTATCTCTGTTGTTATATAACACGATTTTTTGTAGGTAATTTGTAAAGAGATCTATAAATAACAATGTATGATACTTATCAAATATTTCGTTTATGTACAAAAAAGTTTCCGCAGTATTTATCTCCCGCGTTAATGGCAAAAAAGTTTGAATAATAAACAAAAGATAATGAAAAATAATATTTTGTTTGATAGTGAAGGGTCGGTTAAAATATAATATTTTATAACTAGACTACACTGCGCCCGCGGCTAACTATCACGTAAATTTTCATACCCACAGAAATTTCAAGAAATAATCACCTAGTCCTCCCCTAGATCATACAAAGACCCTTTATGTCTAATTTCAAATATCATAAGTAGACCAGTCAGTAAGTAAATTAATGAGTTTCCTTTTTAACATATACAAATTAGAGAAGTCTCTATTTTAAGATAGTAAATAGAAAATAACTACATTACAAAATATATAACTAAAGCCTTTATGAAATGCGTAAAGTTACGCTACCTGTCACATTGCGGGCCGAACAAATGTGGCAAAAAATGTGCGCATCAGAAATTCACCCCAAAGTTGGTTCTCCCTAGTAAAGTTGCAGGAGGGTAAATATGTCTGAATAAGAAAAAAAGAAAACAAGTAAGCTGTATAATTGTTCATAATTATTATATTTTTTTTTTCTATTTTAACGCTAGGGTAATCGCGAGTAGCTTCATGTAAAAACCTGACTTATCAAAATCCAAGATCGTAGTCTCATACAGACCCCGAGCTTCTAACCATAGAGCCGAGGACGTAACTGAGATTCACGCCAGGAGTATATTCATTAATATATGTATGTAACAATGAAAAAAGTTAGGGAAATAATCGAAAGTGAAAAAGTCTGTTAACAAGTTCTAGAACTATGTACGAGTATGTAGTAACAGACAAATGGACAGAAAATAATTAATTATATTAAGCATTTCATAACTTCATTGTATTGAAGTTAATATATGAGTTTATATATAAATGTTATATAGCCGTGTGGTTCTCGGCACTTAAAAATAGGACCCTTCTATATCTTTCCCATGGATGTCGTAAAAGACGACTAAGGAAAATGCTAATAAACTTGAGATTCTTCTTGTAGGCGATGGGATAGCAACTTGTCTACTATTTGAATGGCCTTTCAGTCTTTTTAAGACTACTGGCTCTGTCTATCCTGCAAGGGAAATAGACGTGACTAATATATATAAATCACTAGGTAAGTATCTAATCCATAGATTTCCCAAGAGACACGCTGTCAAAACGGGCGTTTTTTTTTTGTTTGGGGTACATACTCGTAAGGCGCGCACAATACCCTAGCGTTAATGTGGCAATCTTTGGAGGGTTAGTTTCAGATTAGCAACTGACTGTAAAAACCTTTTTATTATGTTTTTCAATATTTACGTGTTATTTATTTTTAAGATAAGTAAATAGTTGAAAATCAATATACCTAATCCTCTTCGTCGTTATTTTTAACTGATCTTTATGTGAGTCGTGGCGTTTATATTTTTCAATCGGTTTTAGCATTAGCTGTCTCACTATTATGTAATATAATAGTATGAGTAAAAAAGGAGAGATACTTCTACTACTACTTTCCTTAACGCTTTTGCACTACGCGTGTTTATTTATTTATTCTTTATTGTTACATTTACAATTTTTAAAGTACAATAAGCGGACCAAATTCTAATAGCATTAACAACTAACAGTCTACCATTGGGTTAAGCGGGAATCCTTTGTGTGGGTGATAATAAATTTATTCCTATATCTTTATATTCCATTGCCATATTTAAGGCCCTCTTAGTAATATGACATTGGATTGGAAATCATGATAATGTGAGCTTTTAAAATAACAATGTAAATCATTATATAGTAATTAATTAAACAAAAAACAAGAAAAACATTTCTAATTTTCCCAGATACATTGCCTAAGTATAAATAAACAGTTCAGTTAAACACCATGATGAGATAATGATAATACATATTCTTCTAAACCGAACACAGTTTTGCAATTTGTTATATTTATTTTTATAAGCATTATAAAGTTTACAAAAAAAAAAACAAAAGAACAAAATACGTCTGATATAAAAGCAATGCTCGATAAAGTAATTCTACTTTCAGCCCTGATCTGTTTGCTAATGAAAAGCCACTAAGCCTCAGAGTTCGGTGTTAGACAGCAATCGATCAGCAAACTTCGGCAAGCAAGCTTAGTCTAACCCTGCGTCGACTGCTAATTAAAGGGTTATATCAGATTTAGTCTATTTTCTTTTTATCTAGGAAGCCTGCTGGTCTAGTTGGTAAGAAAAGAAGAAGTTATATACCAGCTGCTTCTATTCTAATTCTCTTCCCATGCTGATTGTTATTATATATTGATTGTCAAAAACCGTCTTGAAGGATTTTTAAAAAAAGTTTTGAGAAAAGCTTATAAATTTGTGACTCTTTTAGGCGATGGGCAAGCAATTGGTCACTACTAATGACCATTGAACCTCAATTCCATCATAAGGTTATATGTTTTTTCATTGTATTCTAGACCGTTGGCCCTGTCTACCCCATAAGGGACAAAGACAAAGCGTCTTACGTTAACGGGACATTAATTAACAAAAGTGTGAATATATGTCCTATCCAGTATTTTAAATTTCTACGACATCGTTACAGCCATTTTAGAGAGAGAGCCAGTATAATATACAAATATTGCTCGTAGTATACGATAATAATAAGAGGTTATTTATTGAACACAAGAACAATGACATAATAACAAATCCTGAATATTCCTATTTTTCCGACCACATATTTACTATTTTCCTCATTACTCTCCCGTCCGTCGTGTCGCAAACATTCCTATTCATTTATACATTATCTTTGACACTATCAAAACATAATACAAAGAACACAGTGACGTCGGCCCCAGCTTCCGAAGATCAAAAAATGTAATTATCTACCCCCGATCTACCCTCAACCATTTATATTTGTTCTACAAATTCGACGTATTTCGTATACGCAATTGGGTTTGTTACCATTGACATGCGGATTGATGACTTCGGTTGTACTTCATATTATCCGTATTCATACTAAATTATATATGTCAAAGTGTGTTTGTGTTTTTATTTATATTTATTATATTATTCATAATATCACTATTTAACTTGTTAATAGTTTGTTTAGTCACTAAGATCAAACCAAATATAATTTTATTACTACAAAATTAAATTAAAGAAAGTAGTATAAAACTAAATTACAGTCACGATGATATAAAATTTTCAAGAAATCCACGTCACGTTAAAAAAATCGTGTCACCCATAGTGTGCAATGGAAATGCGCGTAGATACCACTTCTAGTAGTTTATTACTTGAGGGGCTAGAGACATCAGCCATCCGAATTGGAATCTGATTAGAGATAAAAGAAACTTACGCCGTGCAACGAATACACAAGTACTGGAATTGAGTCATAAACCCATCTGGTAGTTTTTGACTTACATTAAATGTTTAAATAAATAAAAAATCCTTATATAAACCCTTCAAACCACTTTGCAGTTCGTCTAAATGTAAAAGAACTAAAAAGACTTTTTAACTTTTATCCCAAACCACAAAATAACACAAACACAGAATGATGATGTTATTGATTATATATTTATATTTATAATTAATTGACTTCAAGACATGCTACGGCTTCTGATTATCGGGTCGGTTGACTACGATAACTAATTTATTTTTCTGTGATTGTTCTAGAATAGAATCACTAGTCATCGTATCGTCATAGCGAATCGATGATAGGTAGGCATCTTTCTTTAAAAACATTCAAATCTGTTCACGACATGCAAAGTATGTCAAAGTATGTCGTCATGCAATAGTACCCGCTCCATATCCGACTCTGACCTTAGAATCTAGCATTTATAAATTGCAATTGGGACTACGCTAAAGCAATGACAGCAGGCGAGGTGAAAAGAGAATCAATTAAGTAAATTTCTTTTGATGGGTCTTTGTATCTTATAAGTTAAGATTTCAATCAAATAAGAATTTATTATGCCTACCTACATTTAAAGAAATGAAGTTCAACAAACTCAATCCTTCATTCGATTACGACAAATATAAATCATTCTAATGACAAATGACAGTCGTATGTGTCAAAAATAATAGACTAAAGCGACATCTGTCGGGCCGGGAATTAATGACAGTTCAAACATCAATTTGGATGGGGTCTTATCGCGGCGCTACAGCGGCGTGGGGTTCACTACTTAATTAAATAACGTCGGTATAGATGTGACACGTTTTTTATTTAGTCTTTTAAGTTATTTCATTTATTTCTCTCTGTCTCTCATTTGAGCGTGTTGTCACTTTCACCCTCAGATGTAACGGCGAGCTTGGGATCAGCTTTTTGACGTTTTTTCTCAGAAATAATTACTATATAGTAAATGTGCAGCTATACGTCGATTCGCACCACCTAATACCTAGACCATTGGTTAGACAAATGATATAACGTTAAGATCTAAAACTGAACCTGGTCTGTGTGGTACTGAAAGTAAACTTCACTGAATGTTTATTCAGTGAAGTTTAAGCAGTACTAATTTAGAGGCTTGAATTACCATAACTCACAAAAGTTGTTTACATACATACATATAATCTATCGTCTATATTGCTTGCGGGGTAGACAGAGCCAACAGTCTTGAAAATACTGATAGGCCACGTTAAGTTATTAATGATTGAATTGATATTCACATTTTTTTAAGAATTAGAAGCGCACAATTTGGTGCAAATGAACCTTTGCGCAAGTTATGTCTTTCAAGCACATGGGCGAATATTTATTAAGTGGATGGTTACACTTTTGTACTATCAATATTTTAGCCTACTTACATCTAACCAACCAACTAGATGCACACGTAATTGTGCTTTTTGTATGGGTCAGATTGTATTTAGATCTTAATTAATGTTTACCAGAGAAGAGGGTTTCAGAATAACATATTTTGACGTTAGGTATAACTTATGCTTTAATGTTGTTGTCAAAAATGAATGTAGATGAAGCGAAAGCAGTATGCAGAGATCGTGGCAAATAGAAAGATGTAGTTTTAGCCTATCTTAAAGCATGATTTTATTTACCTATATACCTCTACATAAGTAAATATATACACGGGTTATAATATACTCGTAACATATTAGGGACTATATACGTACATATGTAAAATATTATAATGAGATGCGCTAGAGCATTCTCTAAATGACCAAATATTGCCTTCTCTTTCTATAGAATTAGATTTTTTTAAGTGTCTTGTGATTCCCGGTACCATATATTATATGGTACCGGGAATCATAAGACACTTTATATTTTTCTCAATTACATAATGTAATATTCACTTTCGTAATTATGAATAAATATTCAATGGCGGCTTAGGTACATTCCTAAGTTTTTACGCCTATCCCTTAGTCGCCTTTTACGACATCCACGGGGAAAGAGATGGAGTGGTCTTAGTTTTATTTTTATTAGTTCCGGGAACCACACGGCATTCAAATCATATAGTATATTATATCTAGTTCTCTTCCAGCGCAGACTATGAAAGACCCTCAAAGGCGAATTAATCAACTTTATGATTATATGGGTCAGCAATCTGTCTCTAACCTAATCATATTTTTTTATAGATAGATAGATAGATAGATAGATAAAAACGTTTATTCAGTTGCTACAGACACAAAATACAGAGTTAAACAAAACATTATAATAACACAGTTGAGATGCATTTGCGTGCTGCAGCAAGTAGAAAAGGTCATAACTCAGCGGAATTTTTGCACTAACTGAAGTGCAAAACGCTGATTTTCAGTTATCACCATTGAAGTGGGTGCGGGCGCTAAAGTGAAAGAAAGAAACAATAAAATAATAAATTTATGTGCAAAAGATTATGGGAATGTGTATGTATATAGATAGATAAACAGGAAAATACGAAAAATGTTAGTAAATTGTTATTAGTTGTAGATAATAATATAAAAAGTATACAGTATAAATATATGTATAGGTATATATACAAGTAAAAATAAAAATGAGTTCACCACATAAAACCAGCCAGGCAACGAAACTCACGAGAAGAATCCCAACCGCAAGCGTTTCGGTATACCGAGTGCTTGTTTTTCACGTAGAAAGGATTTAAGGTTCTTTTTAAAAGAATAAATAGAACTAAGCAGGCGTATAGGCGGTGGTATATCATTCCAGCACCTCGTTGCCTGGTGGCGGAAACTTCCCTCGAAGGCTACGGTTTTATGTGGCTGTACTGACAGTATCGGGCGAGTGGACCTACATGGCCCAGATCTACCACGAAATCGAAAAAATATCAGCTTAGAGAAAATATAGTTAGGCTTATGGAACTTCATAACTCCGAACATAAGGCTGGCTAAATGTAATTGTCTCCGCGTTTCCATATTCAACATTGTAGCTCTGATTAAATATGGTGAGATATGACTGCGGGGTGGAATATTGAAACAAAAACGAGCGCAGGCGTTTTGGATACGCTGAATGAGGCGCTGTGTTTTACAAAGTAGCCGAGGACCATAGACAATGTCACCGAAGTTAAGCCTCGAAAGGATCAACGTCTCGCAGAGTCGAATACGAACTTCTTCTGTTAACAAATTGCGAATTTTGTGTATACAAATAGAGAAACATTATAATGAACGTTAAAATAACAGATGGAGAGTATTTTTCCCAATTTAGCGAGGAGAAGACCACTTGTTGAGGAAACGGAGTAACGAGGCGTGAATAAGACGCATTACAACGTCCTCTGTCGTAAATTATCTGAAAGCCCTTATTACTAGTGTTTACATGTGGCTTTGCTTGTGTTTGGTTCAATGTTATATATCACTTGTAAAATATAAGTACATACGTATCTACGTATACATAAATATCGATTTATGTATAGAAGTATACTTATATACACTACTACTATGTATACTTCACTAGCTTCGTAGCTTCCTAGGAATTACCAGGAAATAAATAGTTTATATCAAAATCAGAACAGTAGGTTTTGAATTTAATGTTTGCAAAGTCTATATAATTATGGACAAGACAAAAGCCTTGTTGCTTAAAAAAATATGCACCTATTAATCGTAGTTATAAAACGAAATTATACTTGACATCATAACATAACAGTAACACTTTAATAAATCTGTTAATTTAGACGTCTCCTGTTACTTTTTAATTAGGCGAGCTTGTGATATTTTTCACGGCCTTCCACGATACTAATGATGTGTCCGTAGGTATGAATACAAAAATATATCATACTAACTGTTTCCTTTTTTGTCCGAATAAAATGTAAATTTTAACTTTAAATGTAATTCAAATTGCTAAGCTAATTACTGCAAATCTCCATGGAAAATCGTTTAGTTTTTGCGTGAAGTGTAAAAAACATACACACATACTTACAAGTACTTTTGTACTTGTATATTAGTAGAGTTTTATAATAATGTTCAGATGTTTAAACGACTTCGTTTTGTCACGAGTATAAGATTGAGTTTAGCAAAAATTAAGATTTTTATCTTAGTTTATTTTAATGTTTATTTAGTTAAGTAGTTAGTTTAGTGTTTAATTCTTAAACAAAATAATGAAATCCGAATTTTTTTTATTTCATTTTGATCTTTGATTGTATATTTTCAAAATAATACATTTTTCCGTTATTATCACATGCGGGGTAGACAGAGCCAGCTGTCATGAAAGACTGACAGGCCACGCTTAGCTGTAAGTTACTGTTTATTTATTAAAACTTGTACAAAATATACATGTATAGCACAATTGGCGGACATAATGCTAGAACTTATAATATAACTAATACAAACTTTTTCCGTATTTATTTCGGCTTTGCATTGATAATGATACTCGTAGACTAGACATTTACAATTTTTGGATTAAAAAACACGCTTCCATTATTGACCCTATATGTACATTATTTGTTAGTGTGTCCACGCCCTTAATCCAACACACGATGAAGAGGTAGTCAATACAAATTGCTTCGACAACAAGCCAATAAATTATTTGGACAGGCCCCGAATGCGGTCGTAAATTTTATGTTGAAATTTAATAAGGAACTTCGGAGTTTGATTAATAGATGGCGTGTTAGAAAATTTGTTAAGTCTTCCGATTACCTGTAAATTTAGATAATGTTAGGTAAGATGCGATGTTAATTATATTGAAATTTAGTTAGTGAACTTTTAGCGCTGGTAGGAAACCAATTTCGGACTGAAGTTTCATTGCGTCGAATTGTGTGGTAATTAGTTCGTTACTATAGTTAAACACTAATGAATGTCATCAAAACATAATTCAAATGAAGATCTTGTAATAAAACATATTAATTATTCATTAGCGCCGTGAGGTTCCCGGCACCAATAAAAAGAAAGATTAGGACCACTCCGTCTCATTCCTATGGATTTCGCAAAAAAGGCCCCTAAGGGATAGGCTTTTAAACTTCTTTCAGGCGACGGGCTAGTCACCTGTCAGTATTTGAATCTCAATTTTATCACTAAGCCAAGCAGCTGAACGTGGCTTATCAATCTTTTCAAAACTGTTGGCTCTGTCTACCCCGCAAGGGATATAGATGTGATTATATGTATGTATGTATTCTTTAGTTATATAGTACGTGAAATAAAAAAATACAAGTAATTCCTTTGATGATCTGGTAATGAAGTAAAATATAGTGTGTTCTTACCAGCTGCTTTTCTTGTCGAGATAATTATAAAATCCAATGAAACTGAGACAAAGATCAATGAAGAGAATGACATAAAGAGATGAAATTTCCACATTTTGTAGGCAGACTAGCAAATCCTTCAAGAAATCAAATCTTTTTTACGACAACTTCAAAGAAGATAACCTCTTAAAGCAAGTTAAAGCTATAACTTGTAAGTGCTTTCAAATTTATTCGGGCAATAATAATAAACAGGCAAAGTTTGTTAAGCCGACGATGAGATGATAATTTGAAAACAGAATAAACTCCTTATTCTGTTTTCAAATTATCATCTCATGCCGACAATTCCAGCACAATTGCAATCACCGATAATATCTCCCAGAGGACGATCAGATAGCTCATCCCTAGGGAATCACAATTACAAACTGTCGGGAGCAGAAAAATAAAATGATTTTATACATAAAATAATTTATTTTATTTTATATTTATAATTTTTTTTATTGCATTACGAATTGACGTCTGTTTTAGGGAATTGGTCGCAAATAATTTTCACATAAATGCATCTTTCCAGTATAAATGCTCATCTGAATACCTACACTTATTTTTTTTTTTATATAACTTTGGAACTTACTTTAATCATAATGCTCAAGAGGTATAAATACAGTAAAAAAAAATAATAAAGTTGAAGCCAATAAATTAATCTACATAAAAGCTTTTCGGATTAACCAAAGATATTGATTTTTCAATTTTTTATTGTTATACCGAAATTAGAATGATTTTTTTTTCTCAAATAAGCCTTTGTGTGCTTCTATTTATTTTTGTTGTTGATTGCACATATAGATTTTGACAGTTAAATTTTTATAAACCATGAAAGCTTTACTTCTGTACTGCCGATGTTCTGTTCCTCAAACTTGATAGGGATGGGATGAATGTGAAGCGTAAATTTCGGATGTTATCATTTTTGGCGGGAATTTGCGTTTTTCGGCCACCGGGGGCACTTTGATAGGTCGCTTGGGTTTGATTTCAACACAATTTATTGAGATGCTACATATACAAACACACAGCTATAACAAACATTATTTTCAACAAACAATGTGTCTTGTTCCGGTCATTGTTTGCGTTGTAATTAGTTGATAACAGGTTTTTTTAGGTTATTACTCAGAATAAAATTTGGAAGATTTCATTACATATTCAGCATTCAAGACATAGTTCAGCAAGCTTCAATATTTTGTCTTATTTCTCTGCTAATCGTGTCGACTCTGGCAGTTCATACTTACCTATTTGCGACCACTAAATAAGTAGTATGTGTATTAACAATTTGGGTGAATTTTACGTAACTAAAATTAGATAATTTAAAAAAGTGTTTTTTTAACAGTTTTCATGAATGAAATTGTCAAGTGTATTAAAATCACTGCAACTATAAAGGAAATGCTATAAATAAACAGGACAAGGGGTTGTGGGAACCAGATGGCACGCGACGTGCACGGAACCGTTTGTCAACCATAGCAATTACTATTGCGACGTCTTGTATATTTTAAGACATGTCTAGTCTAGATAAGAATTTTCTGGTGTAATCTTTGACTTTGAACTAAGACATGTCTTGTCTAAATAAGAATTATCTGGTATAAGCTTGTTGTTTTACAGCTATTGTCTTAACTCGGGATCTGACTGAATGACGACTAAACGAGCAAAAATTGCTGGTTTAGAAAACTTTGAATCGGTAATAAGGTTTCCTAGGCCGAGCAAGATGTCTAATATCAAGACTCTGAAGTAAATAAGAAAAATTTCTGTATTCTTTATTGCATGTTATTTTGTGCATATAAATAAGTAATTAGTAAAAAAATGTGCTATATAGATACGGTATTTGGTTATCCACGATTACGACACAAGTAACCTATAAATACTTTGTTTTATATTTATTATTAATAAGAACGGAGTTATTTTGTTTGAGCTATACAATATTTTGTCTTATAACGTGTGCGGGCACTGTTTGCGATTGCATAAAAATTGAATGTCTTAAATCGTTTTGCCGTCTTATAATTGGACTGGATTGAACTAAAACATACATACATATGGTCACGTCTATATTCCTTGTAGGGTAGACAAAGCCAACAGTCTTGAAAAGTCTGATAGGCCACGTTCAGCGATTTTGCTTTATGATAGAATTGAACTAAAACGGTGAATTAATTTTATATAAAGTCTAATGTGTGAACAGACATGCGCTTATATTTTCTGCTATTACTGTCGGGCGATTAAGTTTTAATGGTAGCTGAAGTCGAGACAGTTAGATTCCTGGTAGGCCGCAGTTAGTTGAGGTACTATTACGGGCAATTTTAAAGGAGTATTATCGGATACTTGCATCAATTTCTGTTTTAATAATGCAGTAGCATTAGTTGGTTGTTTAATTTTCCTACGGTAGTATTATTGACACTTCGTATTCGAGTAATTGTTCCAATGTGACATCGTAACTGTTAGGCGGTGAATTAAATATTCGTTCATGTTACACGAGTTTTATTTTTAGTTGTTTGGTAAAAGCGCTGAGGGTAGTAAATGTATTGAATTCAGTGCTAGCTATTTCACATGGGTTAGTTAGTTATGCCGGTTAGAATAGTGATTCCTCGTCTCTTTGTAAATGAAAGTATTGACTACAACATAAAATTTGATGCCTTAAAAATCCCAAAACAGTTCAAATAAACACTTTAACAAGTCTTTGTTTAACATAAAGTATTATGTAATTCATCCTCGCCTTAGCGAATCCTGAACTTTAAAGATAATCACTGAGAACAATTCGAGAATATTCTTCGTAAAAATTTTTCTATCATCTATAAATCCCATATGACTCACCCACCTGAAGTGTGTAGCAAATGGGTAATTTTTAGATAAATTAAGCATCGTTGTTACGATCGCTTGGACACTTAGGGTGGGTAAACGAACCGGAACCTGTTTACGTTACGTGGACCGTGAGAGCAAACCCTTTTAGTAGGGTTGTGACTGAAGCTGAATATATCGATAATTTTAATGAACAACTTTTGATTTCACTCACATAAATAGTTTTTGTTTGTAAACTCTTTATTGCACATAAAAACAAATACAAAACAATCACTGGATTTTAAATCATACGTACAATGGCGGACTTACAATTGGAATTTCTTCCAATCAACCAAAATTAAGAGGATAATCTATTATCAAAGTTGTTACAGGTATTAAACACGCACGTTACCTTTATTTTATCTTGGTTGTTTTGTATAATATGTATTATTTATAAATAGTGTAGTATAATGTTAAAAATTCAGTTACGTAAAAGTTGTACTTTTCGAAATGGAAATAAATAATGTGAAAAATGAACATTGCGATATCAATTTATTTGCCTATTCCAATATTGCCATTGTAGTCCTTTGAGGTTTTCCTTGACATCCAACGAGGTAAAAAATAAACCAATTCATAAGTAGCACTTAATTTTTGATGGAGTACTATGTTATTAGCATTATACTATGTGCATTCATATTTTTTATAAGTACTATTACTTTGCATTCATAATGATTAATTTCTGATTAACTGTTATTAAAAATATATTTTCAAATATAAAATTATTTGAAAATATATTTTTAATAACAGTTAAGAAGTAACTTGTTTGTGGTAACCCTATAAAAATTGTCCGGGAGTAGTCGTGCGTGATAGACTTATAGCTTGTTTACAGAATGCAGATAAGACGCGGAAAAAGATCACGTACTTTGACTATAAATCTGTACTGTAACTTTTATTTTTAGTTTTTTCTTCTTCTTATAAACAGTATTGTAACATCCAAAGTTTCATTTTTAATCGAAGTATATTTTTGTATAGTATTATCTTCATCTATGTGTTAAGTTTATCCAGTTTTATCCTGAGGCACTGTGCTTCAGACTCTAGGGACTGCATGCTTATATTCTTTGCACCTTGACTATAATTTTCTGATACATTTATTGCATTGGATATACATTCAAAACTGTCCTTAAAAACAATGTATGCTCACATACTCACTTACAGCACATATGCATTTACACCTATTTTTTATTAATTAAATATATAATATAAATTACGGTCCGTTTAAATATCTATATACGAGTATCTATAATAGTAGTTTTAATTTTTCACACATAGCTAGAGGCGTAGGAGTCGACCGCAGGCTTACGTGGCGAACAGCTGTAGCTAAAAATTTGGTACGGGCAAATGTAGATACATGAACAACAATGGTTTTTGCGCCAGTTTAAGAGGAGGGCCGACCCCAATTAGGGTTCAGACACGGAAGATGTAGAAACTCTGGTAGACTCTTAAAACCTAAATACCAAGTATATCCCTAGATCACTAACCTTATTTTACGACGTTTAATACTAACCTTCGTCGTTTCGACTACGCTCTATAATGGAGGGGGCTTAGAGGTTTATTAAAAAAATATATATTCTAATTAATGTTTTTATTTTAAAAACAAAGTATTAATCTTCATATTTAAAGATAATTATATACACTTTAACATTTTTTTTTATTCAAACAGTCTTATTAATGAGATCTCAGTTTACATGCAAAATCAACTTTTTCAAAATTTATAAACATAACGGTACATATTATATATAACATCAAATTGTTCTAAATAAACTGTTAATTATAAAAATAATATTAGAATAATCAATTAAAAACAAAATTTTGACAATAGCTTAGGAACTAAAACATTTGTGACACACATCAAGTTTGTGTTCCCCACACAACGATTTATTGCACTTAGTGCACCTACTCTTAGTCATATAAGTATAATAAATGATTATCTTTCATTGCTGCAGATAATGTGAGAATGCCAATGGGAGCTCTAATTTCATTAGGATCGGTTGGTCTCTGTGTAGATTTTAATGTTTTATATTTATGAGATTTTATTGCTATCTCGGCATTGGTGTGGGTGACAATTAAATCAATCATATTATCAGTAATGAAACATGAAAAGCATCCCAGAGGCTCTAAAAGATTTTTATAAGAGCGTACAGGTCCAGGTCTTATATGAACTATGTTCCTTGAAGCTGTTCTGCTTAGTGACCTTGACTGTTGTGACGACCATTTGTGTTTATCTTTCCCACGAAGAATAGTACGCGATGGTCTTATAATCAAGTCGCTACGGTCTGCTGAAGTGCTAGGTGTCGCGTCATCAGTAGAACATGGTGGAGATGTATCACTTGCCTCATAATCTTCATCCGGAAGTTGCTCGTCATTTACAGTAAAAACTTCATCTTCACCCTCCGTTTCATACGCGGGATCAGCCTCAAGGTGGTCTTCGGGCTCACTCTCTGACAAATTTTCCTCCTCACTGTCATCATTTAATAACACCGCAAGGACCGCATCTAAAAAAATGAAATATTAGACACCATTATTAATCAAAAAAAGATAAAAAAACGTTATTTTAACTTAACTAAATAGTACAAAAAGTTACGTTACTACTAACCTTCGTCGATGCGACGAGCCATGGTTGCTGGAACGGCGCGCACAGCCCCCCTACGCACAGAACACTACCGTCCGTCGCGAGGGCAACGGGTCGACTGGGATTAGCTCGAATTAGAAAACCGCACGGTCGCGCACGCAAAAGTTATCGCGATTTTTTTGGTGACGCGTCGTCGAATCGACGAAGGTTAGTAATCTAGGGATATAGAATACCTTTTATCGCACAAAAATTAAATCAAAACTAACTTTCTCTCATACTAAGGTAATGTACAATAGGCGGCCTTATACGGACACTATGCAATCCCTTCCAGTTAAAATATCCAATAATGTTTATGAGAAAGAAACAACTACATTTTACATCAAACAATCGTAAAGTACTCCGCAAAAAGATACAAGTTTGTTCTCGGATAGTTGTGGAGCTATAAACAAACGTTGTGTGAGTAAATGATAAAGATACACATATTCTTTTTAAAGATACTATTTTATTTCGTTTGGACTAAAATATATTTGAACAAGATTTGTTTGTTGAACTGTTAACTATGTAAATTTAATATCAAACTAATAAGCAAAGACTTCTTTGACGAAACTAGGACATGAATTCTCCAAAATCCTTTATAAAGATCGCAGATGTTGAAGTTATTATTTACTATTGGTATATTTACGTCTGTGGTTTTTCTTAATGCTCATATTTATATTGATTGCAATGGTTTGACTGACAAAGAATGGTTTAAATTTTGCGTACTACCTAATAAAAATTTAGTTTTATTTTAGGTTTACGTCTTTTCAGCCGTCGACTCGCACGCACGACGCTACAGTAATATCTCCTGAAATGTGACAAAAATACAATATTCTCCCTGATAATATAATACCAGGGAGTCAATAAAATTCCCCTAAACATTGTTTCGGCCACTTGTTGCGGCGTACGTGAGTTTCCTCACCGAAATAACCTCATTGTAGCATTCGAGGCGGAGTCCCGTCTTTGTGGGAAAATTAGCGGAAAATCTGACAGTTGATATTGGATATTTTTCTATATCGATGATCATAATAGACAGTTTACTTGGTTCATTTCATGTTCATTACAGATATTGAATCAAAGCAGAGGGCTGGTCCGAAATCGATGGGCGGAAATATTCGCTATTTTCTGTTCAAGCTCTGTTAGGTATTATAAAGCTGGTAGAAAATAAAATATTTGGATGTAGGTACGGTTTTGTTGAACTTTTTTTATTATATCACAAATACTTTTCACGGTCAGGCCACAATCAGCTGTTTGGTTTTATGATAGAATTGAGATTCAAAAAGTGACAGGTTTCTAGCACATCGCCTAAAATAAGAATCCCAAGATTATAAGCTTAACCCTTAGTTGCCTCTTACGACATTCATGGGAAATGAGATGGAGTGATCCTATTCTTTCTTATATTGGCGCCGGGAACCACACGGCATACACACATACGGGCTTATTATCATCGCAAGTTCAGGCTCATAAAATCCACTGCGATACACTGAGGTCTGTACTCAGTAAAGATTTTCACCTAGCCTTATGCAAAGATGGATTAAAAACCATAGCTCACAGATATGTACCAAAACCGTATTGTTTTAAAAACAAGTACCCCACCAGTATTACATACCACCACAGAGCACCCACATTACGTTGTATATAACAAAGAGACCGTGGGAACCTCGCCCTGTATCCGACAAGTGCACCATTAGTCAAATCTTGTGACCGGCAAAAACAGACCGTGTTAGGGCTCGTTCACCATGCAAGTTTGCGAGATATTTAGTCATCTCATATTAGGGGTCGTTTTTAGTGACAAAGTTACCTTATTCGGCAATGTTTATAGTTAAATGTGAATATGGTTTAAGTTTTTTTTGGCGGCAATAATGCTTTATTGTATTGTGAATTGTATCGTCAAACTTTTTGTTTGTAGTTAACCAACTGTTTAATTGAAATAGAAAACAAAATAACCGACTTTTTTCATTCATAGTGAATTAAAAAAATTCCAAAAAAATTAAGAGTTTTTATTTTTTAAAAGCCGGAAAAATATATTATCAATGTGCACGCGCCCTAACGTGGCTATGACTGTAATTCCATTAATGTTAAATGTTACGTTTTTGCTGTTGTTTATTTAGGAATAAGCTTTTAGGTTAAATTTTACATTACTTCAAATTACTTTCTTCTAACCACGCCTATAAAGTTATAAATTAGTTCTGAATGATAAGATACGTAGTAATATACATGGTATAGAGTACTTTTAATCTCAATCTGCCAGATAGCGAATAAAATGGATTTGAACGTGGTTCCCGAAAGCTCAAATAATGACTTTTCACTCTTGCCTTGAAAATCCTTAATTTGTAGTATATACATCTACACATATAACCCGTCTTTATGTGTTTTTCAAATAGTTTTTCCAAGCAAGTAGATTTTTTTTCAAACCTAGTTGAACGTGAGCCATATATGGCTTACTTTAAGACTTAAAATTCACGTTAAGCTGTATGGCTCTTAAATGAAATCTTACTAAGTATTCACAAAATCGCATGTATTTAATCCCTTACGAGGTAGACAGAGCTAAAATTCTTGAAAATACTGAAATACTTAGTAGAGTTATCTGTATGCCTTAATAAAGGAATTGAGAATACAAATAGTGACAGGTTGCTAGCTCATCGTCTAAAAGAAGAACCCCAAGTTTAGTAGCCTTAATGTCCTTACATGAAATGGACAAAATGAATCACTCTTTTTTTGTAAAACTATACAGTGTCGTTATTTCCACGAATTATTAAAAGTGTCGACGTCAGGCGGCCCGACACGTTGACGGGCTTCCTACAAAAATTAACAAGTCATCGGAGTAATGAAATGCGATATTAAGCTGCATTAGTATTACGAGAAAAGCAAGTCATTTTACGACGAAGTTTAAGCAAAGTGTCGGTTATTAAATTTTGTGGCGACATCTCTACGCCACAAGTCACAACAGCCAATCGCGTGACGCAATCAGCCAATAACAGCGAAGACTCTAAATCGCGCAAGTAAAGATTTCACGGACTGGAGCATTTATTATACAACCTCCGACAAAACATCGTCGGAGCCGCGGTTCCCCAGGCATAACACCTAGCCTGGCGGAAGATCTTCCCCCTGTGGCGGTCGAGCCCGAACTATCGCTCCCGCTACAATTTGAATAAAAGAAACTGACAAGCGTGCACGAAGAAAGTTTTGAATGTGGATTAAGCGATATATGCAGTGATCGTGGCAAGTGAAAAGATGCAGTTTCTGAATACCCCTCCGGGAAAAAGGTGTGATTGTATGTACGTATGTTAGAAAATAATCCGCCCGCGCAATATAAAAAAATAAAATGAACTCTCTTCCTCACGGGAATCTGAGAAATTCTCTTTTAGTGCACCCCATGATCACTTATGGAAACATATAATCACGTCTATATCCCTTGCGGTGAAGACAGAGTCAACAAGAACGGAACAGGATGGAGTTGTCCAATCCTTTTACATTAGTGCCGAGAACCACACGGCACTTATGGAATATTCCCAGTTTTTTCAAATATCCAGACGCAGCGGTGAGACTTGATTTGATATGTCAGTCAGTCATTCAACCAATTTATCTAAAATCTATTTTCTAAACACTTGAAAGAAATGGATATAATGATGATCTGAATAAATTGATTACTAAAACAATATACATTTTGGGCGATGTAAACTGTAGCGGTAACTGAAATAAATTAGGCACACAATAAACATAAAAAAAATTACGTTATCAAATTTTCGCCATTGTAATTAAATAAAACATCACAAAAACCAGTGCCGTGTGGTTCCCGGCACCAATACAAAAGAATAGGACCACTCCATCTCTTTCCCATGGATGTCGTAAAAGGCGACTAAGGGATAGGCTTACAAACTTAGGATTCTTTTTCAGGCGATCGGCTAGCAACCTGTCACTATTTGAATCTCAATTCTATCATTTAGCCAAATAGCTGAACGTGGCCATTCAGTCCTTTCAAGACTGTTGGCTCTGTCTACCCCGCAAGGGATATAGACGTGAAGATATGTATGTATGTATCACAAAAACACAATTTCCAAAAAGAAAGGAAGAATAATTTGAAAGACGAAGCGAGACGAGTCAATTATGAGTATAATGATGTGAAAGTTATCAAAGGAAATTCTTTTAAAAAGGTGATAATTAAAATTGTAACGAAGCTGATTGTGTGATGAGATGTCAGCAAGGGCTGTCTGAATAACTCCGTGGATTTCATCATTTTTAAAGCATTATTTTGAAGTTTATAAAAATAATACTGTGACATTTACTTACATACATACATACATATAGTCACGTCTATATCTCTCGCGGGGCAGACAGAGCCAACAGTCTTGTAAACACTGAAAGGCCACGTTCAGCTGTACGGCCTTATAATGGAATTAAGATTCAAATAGAGGTTGCTAGTCCATCGCCTTCAAGAGGAAACCCAAGTTTATAAGGCAATCCTTAAGTGCCGTGTGGTGCCCGGCACCAATAGAAAAAAGAATAGGACTACTCCATCTCGTTTCCATGGATGTTGTAATTATTTTATTCCGTCACTTTAAGTGCTTAGTCACCGAGGCTTTTATAAAAATATCATACTACATACTCTATGCTATGATTACACTATATCTACTTATAGCAAAGAGTAAGTTTGGAAAATGTTTGAAATAAGGGTGAGTAACTAACGGAAATTTATTGCTACCGATAAAGAAACTTCGCAAAGGCGTTATAAATTTTTCTGCGAGGTACTTTCACTAGTTTGAAAGCAGGCTTTGACGGGTAATAAAAAAATATGTAAAAAGTTATTTTGCGTGCAAAAATTTGTATCTAATGAAGGTGATAAATTTTAGGGCCAATCTTAAGACAAAGTGTCAATCCTAACAATTTTTTCCAAAATATATTTTTCAAGAAAGTAGATTTTTTTTTATTGCTAGGTGAAAGTGAGCCATATGCAGCTCACTTTAAGACTGAAAAGTCACATTCAGCTGTATGGCCCATAGATGAAATCTTGTTTAGCATTCACCTTTGACACTTTCACGGCACACTGTCAAATAGAATTTGAAATCCTATTTGCCCGAGACAGCACTGCAATGAAATTCGATAGTTTCAGCATCACTGGGCAAGCACTCCAGTTTGGCGTTATGGAGATTTCATCGTATTTTCAATTTCATGCACTTACTGAATTTTACTACCTATAAAAAATGCATTTACACGCCACACGCATAAATTTAAATATTTCGTTCCGTTCATTCATATAAACACGTCTATGTCTCTTGCAGAGTAGACAAAGCCTTAAAAAGACTTAATGGTAAAGTTACCTACTATACTATACTATATTTGCCGTGTGGTTCCCGGCACCAATACAAAAAAGAATAGGACCACTCCATCTCTTTCCCATGGATGTCGTAAAAGGCGACTAAGGGATAGGCTTACAAACTTGAGATTCTTTTTTTAGGCGATAGGCTAGCAACTTGTCACTATTCGAATCTCAATTCTATCTTAAAGCCAAATAGCTGAACGTGGCCTATCAGTCCGCTCAGGACTGTTGGCTCTGTCTACCCCGTAAGGGATATAGACGTGATTATATGTATGTATGTATGTACCTACTATATGAAGAATCCCAAGTTTATAAGCCTATAGATATTTAATTGCTTCTCCTAATTAGATATGGCTTTCTTTTTGTTACCGAAAAGTGGAAAAAACTAATTTATTCTTTCCTCTAGATATAAGACAACGCTATTTTATGGAAATAAGATTAAAAACCAATACACCAAAACATTTTGAGCTTAATTTACATTCATTAATCTCTTCATGCAATAAAAACATGTCCAATGTAAAATAATCTAAATAAATTCGTCCAGTGATTTTGTTGAAATTCAACGAACGTACCTATAATATAAGTTCGGAATGATATTTATGAGTTCCCCGTACAAAAGATACTTAGTCAATAAATAAATAGTGGTGCTGTATCTATAAATGAAAGTCATTGAAAAGAGTGCGCTTCCAATGCACATAGAACCTGCATTGACATTCAGAACGAAGAACTTCCGTTATTTTATCTCGGCTGCTTACAAATCTATTGCTACGAATGCGAACTCACTTTTATTACGTCCTCTTATAAATAAAAATTTCCTCAAGAATTTCTATACTTTTACAATGTATTCGTTTTAGATTTAGTCAATATTCTATATCGTATTGCTTACACATTACATATTTCAATAATTGCTTCATAAGTCAGGGTTTTAACCGAAGCAACTCCCATCTGACCTCAGCAGCTTATAAAGGAACCTAAGGAAGGGTTCCATACCATTCGCATTTACAATAACAAATGCGAAATTACCTATCATTATTGAGCAAAAATAAGCAAAAAAATCACAATTGTTGTGTGAGGTACCCACTTAGAGCGTTAACAGAAAAACACCATCTGTGTCTACCTACCACATGTCATAAGACACAGCCTGCTGGTATGGACAGACGGGCAATGAAGACTCAGTATGGGTGACTTTAAAAAAAACCGGTTCTACATTTATTCATGTTTTTAATGTAGACAATGTGTATTCGTCCACGATTTAGATTTAAGAGATCTATATTTGTTAATTGACGTCCGATAAAAATGCTGCAGTGTAGTTTGTTCCGCCGCTTCTTCTACACATGCGCTTTGGAAGCGGTAGTAGTTATAATTAGATTTAAGTTATGTGACGTCAATAAGTGATACCTTGTATCCAATTTTGAAAATAAATCTATTCTAAACAGCGATTATCCACACTTCTTTTTGGCCAGCAATATATATATCCAAACCTACGTCAATGGCTTTGCGTGCTCGCCACTTTGCACGGAGACAATAAATACACCTTTATCGCCATTTTAATAAATGTGCGAGGAACTTTCTTAGTATAAATAAGCCTCGTAAGGCAATAAAGGCGTTATCTGGAGAATTTCCTTGCGCGACAAAAAGACAGGATGGTTTATGAAGGGCCTTTATGAATACTCATGGACAATCGTGTTTACATATTCATGGTATATCTACACACTTATTTGTCATCGGTTATCTTGATAAAGAAAACGTGCATGAAAATAAAAAAAGGAAATGTATTTTAGTCGGATGTTTCGGTTTGGAAACAATGACAGGTATTATATTTTAGGTGGAATTAAATGACACTTACTATTGGTTACTTTAACAATAACCAAACTATAATAATATTCGTTCAAGCAAATTTTGTGTTATCCAATATATGTATATTTTTTTATTTAATCAACCCGACAACTAATTACATAACGTTACTTAATTAACAAGAGAGAAAGGTGACAAAAATAATAGGTGTGGCTTCGTACAACCATGCATAGCTGTTTGAACTAATTAAGTCTTAATATTAACGAAGAATTAACCGTTTAATTACGAATGAACACGATAATTAAGTGAGAAATTACGTTAAATTGTATAAATTGTTGGTTATCGCGACTGACCCAATTGTAGCCTTCATTATGTCAACGTACAAAACCCAATTACTTCTGATAATTTGCTTTAATAATAAATAATGGTACATTACTTTGAAATGTTTGACTTTTTAGGCTATATTGTGACTGTGAAATTCAATTAAATTTCGGGCACTAGTTCCAGATATATTCAAAAACACATGCAGACATTTCTTTTGTCAAACATAATAACATAGATACCACTAAGTAAATGACAGCTATAAGCAATTTCTGCAGTCAAATTAAATTAAATAAATATATTTATACTTACATAAAATTTTAATATTTAAACATACATAAAAACTACAATCAATAAACAATATACATAAATAAATAGGTGCAGCGATTACCGAAATGAGTGAAAAAGGCTTAAGGTAATTGGGAGATTAAGAAAAAAATCTTAAAAAGTTAATGCATGTAAGAGTAAGGTATAAATTTTGACATAATATTTTCAAATTTAACAAAATTAGTTAGGTAGGTATTCACGTCGGCGAACCAAAATCTAGTCTGATAAACACGTTAGTATTCTCAATAGTATAATTATAAAGTAATGTTCACCGTAGACCGTAATCCGCATCGTTTGGCAGCTCCTGTAAACGGCTCATTAAATTCTGGAGCCGTAGTGTGCGGTTGGCCTTAGAATAAAGTTCACGTAACACATAGCCGAAATTTTATTTTAGTGCAACTTTAATTTCTATGGTATTAAGGTTATTATCATTTGAATATCACAATTCCTGTATGTGTGATTATACATATTACAGTCCTATTAACGAACTTCCTTTATGTAAGCTTTAGTCCTCTTCGCGACGTATCTAGTTAACCGCTTTGACTTATTAATTCAAAGTTGAGCAAAGTATGTTGATATATTTTAGTTAGATACCTATCTCATTGGTTTTTTATTTCACGCCCTATCCTATAATCAGTAGAGTAAAACTAATGGGATTTTGGCTATACGGAGGTGAAGCCGCGGGTGTGCTGTAGTTATAATTAAATTAATTAGAGCTATAAATTAAACGTGCCAAAAGGTTATATATTTAAAGTGTCTTGTTGCGAAATGCATGCATATCCTATCCAAAAAGCTAGATACAAAGGATGTTAATGAGCTGGAAATGTCTCATATAACAGGTTATTCACGCCTTTGATTCATACAAAGTAACGCCCGGGGCTACGCACGTAATTATTACAATATAATTACAGAATATACAAAAGAGAACCACCAAATTGTTGAATGGGCTTACTTGGTACTGTTATATTGTTAATTGTGAATTTTAATAAAATTAATTTAGTATAAATAAATTTGTAACACCCATTTGTACCATGTTTCAAGTAAATAAAGAATATTTCATTTTATTTGTTGATGAATGAAAAACAAATTCAAAAAAATATATGTACAGATAATTAAAGGAATTAAAAAATAAGTTAAAATAATGAGTTTAGGAATTAAAGAAGGTTCTAAGAAGTAGCGCTCAATTTATCCGATTTATGCGAGAATTAGAAAAACCAGTTAATTGCATGTTTAACCATTACCTAAGTCATAAACTTAGGATTCATATCACTATCTGAATCTCAATTTCATTCGTCGTTTTTAGTCTTTATTAGTTTTAAGTCAATTATCCTAATAACGTTGTTCAGAATTCCGCTATTTATTAGTACCAACTACAATCTCTCAATCCAAATACCAATTCACTACAGTATTGTTTTTTTTCAAAGCAATTTCCAAAGTTGAAATGATATCACGTTTTAATCCAAGGTAGCCCGAGGGCTTGGGGTCCAAAGATGACATACAGGGCCGGAATAAGGGTAGTGATTCATCAATTGTGCAAAGTGCCACTTCAAATTCTGTCCGATTCACTCCCGACCATTTTGCCGCCTAAAAAAGTACTCGCACTGAACGATCTGGAGCCTTTATTTAACTTTTTGAATGTTTTTTCTGTGTCTGTTTTTTCTATTCGAAATTCAAAAGCTGATTACTTGTATTCAGAGTTGATTGCCTTTTTGTACGTTTGTGATACGGCGAGCATTTTTTTTTTGTTGCTAGGTGGAATTAATCTGTGATTTTGTTGGGATTTTATCAATTTCGTTCTTGTCATACACATGTATGTTGTCATATATTTTATCTTTTTTAATGGGACAGACAGAGTTTCAGATTATTTTGGCACATAGGTTAAGCTTTATGTGGTTTTGTAGAAAATTTCAATAGGGTTATTGAAATGATTAAAACATTTTTTTCATCTTATTTAGATTCTATACATCATCATCTATAAATGCCTATCTTGATCTAAAACACAATCATACCTCTTTAAAAGATTGTCGGTTCTATTCATCCCGTAAGGCTTAAAGAAGTGATTATATGTATATTTGTATGATCTAAAAATACTTAAACTGTGCAAAGCTATAATGATAATAATAAAAATGCCTCAGAAGTCACAAAATTAGATTTTGTGCACTTAATGTACGGTATATTAAACAATCTTAAAGTATCAGACATTGTTGGTCGACGTACCTCTCAAAATGCACTTTTTCGGCTAAGCAAATAGAGTTAGTTGGATAATTTGACGCTGCGCCACCTCCCCCGAGAATCGAACTTGCATCTAGGGGAGCATCCATCTGTTCACTATGCAATCGGCCGTAATGGTGCAAAAATTAGAATAATACAATTTTACCTCTAGACATGCATTAGGAATATTGATGTTTTTTTTGCTGTCGTGAATACTTAAGTATTCGCAATAAAGTCAATTGAAAAGAATTTTAAATTAGGTAATTGTCCTTCAAGTTAATATGTGTCCATTATTTGACAAAAAATTTTATGTGCAAATGAATTGCACAGTAAAAAAAAGAAAGAACGTTATGTGATGTAATCGGCCCAATGAGAGTTGCTTCGTGTCAAAATCTCATTCACCCAATACAGGATCCATATTATCAAAAGATAAAAATAATAAATTAATTAGTAAAAATAAAAAGAGTAATGAGTGTGGACGCAGCGGGTGAGCTCTGTTAGGATCGTAACAAGTGGAAATCCATAGTCTCAACCCACCCCAATGACGAAAAGCCGTGATGGTATATATAATGTATGTATGTAAAAAAAAGATAAAACAGTTCCAAAATACAAATTGCCTTAAAATAGTATGCATTGTTGCAGGTTTAGACGCTGAGTTGTACTACGTAAGAGGAGGTGAAGTGAACACGTACGCTACCAGCTTCATAGTGCCTGTGCCCGCGCATATAGCCGACTTGGAGTTCATGTGGCAAGCTCTGGGTAGGAAACCGGTGAGTTTTTCATTATATACATACATGTAGGTCACGTCTATATCCCTCGCGGGGTAGACAGAGCCAACAGTCTTAAAAAGACTTAATGGCCACGTTCAGCTATTTGGCTTGATGATAGAATTGAGATTCGAATAGTGAAAGGTTGTTAGCCCATCGCCTAAAAAAGAATCCCAAGTTTGTAGGCCTATCCCTTAGTCGCCTTCACACACATCCATGGGAAAGAGATGGAGTGGTCCTATTCTATTTTCATTGGTGCCGAGAACCACATTCATTTATATAATCACGTCTACATCCGTTGCGGGGTAGGCAGAGCCAGCAGTCTTGAATGATATATGACAGGTCACGATCAGCTGTTAAGATTAATGCTAGAATTGAGATTCAAATAATGACTTACTAGCTTTATCATGTTAAACACAAATCAAGTTTATTATATTAATCAAGTCAAAACATTCAACTGTTCAGGAACAATTTCAAGTATAAACGTAAAAGACGAAAATGTCCTTGCCACAATATAAGTCAATTCATTTATTAATCATGTACTGGCTTTGTAAATTGTTATTCCATCGTTTCCTTTTCGCAAACACTCAGTCAATTAATGGAGGTTTAATTGTGTCTGTCGCGAGGTTGCGACCCTTAAGGTGGCATGACCATTGCTGCGTAAAATTACCATGTTTGTCAAATGTTCAAATCCCAGATTGCATAATTGACCGAGCGAGTAAAGCGAGTAGGGTCTCCTAATCAATTTGGGCCGAAAACACAATTTTTGTTTTGTGTGTATGTTTGCAACGCGATAACTTTCGAACCATTGATCTGATGAAATGAAATTTAAAATGTATATAGGATCTGTCAATAGAATTTTCAAATTCGCGGGGTATCAAAGTAGTTTTTGAGATATTTACATTATAGTTAAGAAATTTGAAGTCCTCGCGAGGAAAAACTAGTTATTTAATTTAAGCTTAACAATGGAACTGCAGCCTAACTTTCCTATTCGACTCAAACGCGATTTTGTTTAACAAAAGGTCAGGCGAAGTCGTTTTTACTGACATCTAACGAAAATTTACGGCTTCTCGTATCTATTTAATTTATTTATAACTGTATCAGGAAACGTCTTTCGAGATTGTTGGTTAAATGTTAAGGATTATTCAAAGCATTTAATTGAGATACTTGAAAATATAGTCACATTTATATCCCTTGCGGGGTAGACAGAGCCAGAACAGAGCTTCAAGGGTAACATAGGTAATTTTATTTAGAAGTTTTCACATGAGCCCTGGGCTAAAGCTGGTTTAGAAATAAAGTAATATTGAGTGATATTAATAAACGATTGTTTGTTCTCAGCTGCCGTACGTGATGGCCATAGACTACGAGAGCCGAGGCGCCATGTTGCCGCCACAAGTGAATATATCCGAGCGCGGTTTTGTTCCTACCACCCTGCAAACTTTTAGGTTAGTAATTGACTTGCTTTGTACAGGTTTTCTATGAAAATCAATATTAGAAAATAACAATTAAACCTTTTTCTTTGGATACTTGTCATTTTTGTTCTCATTTAGTTGTTGCAATTTCTGAGCCTACTCTTACAACCTCCATATCTTTTATCTTCTATGTCCTTTTTATAAAGTCCTTTCCAGCACGTTCCGGTATTTGCTCGACCAATAGCTTGACTCGTACGCCAAAAATCCAATACAACGTTCACGTGGAAATTTCGCGCAGTATTGTGCAAAGAACCTACATGCTAAATTACAAGTTTTTTATTATTTTTTTTTCAAGAGTTTTCGCTTTTGGGTAATTGCTCAGGCCAGTAAGTAAAAAAAAAACACATATTTATTCAGTAATTACAGATCTTTACATAGGTGTTGTTGGAGCCTACTTTTAAACATATGAATGCCTGTGCCAGCAGGCTCCGCTCTTTTATATCGCTAGGTCATGAATGTACTGAAAATTTGTGCGATTAGATGATAAATTTCTAAACTTTTGTAGTAATTTATGTTCTTACTCAAAAAATTCAAAATTTTTTATTCATTATTATAGGATATTATTATATCGCTTAATAATTGTCGTATGGTTTAACAACTTGGTTGACGTCAAATAAATTACTTAAAAACTAAGTTTACTGCCGCTTCCAAGGCGTCAGTGCAGAAGAAGCGGTAACAAACTGCACTGCAGCATTTTCTTCAACAACGTCAACTTCACAATATTAAATTATACTTAGAATAGAATATGGACGGGAGAATACATTGCTCACGGGAGATTTATATATTTATGAGATTTAATATTGAAAAAAGAAATATATATATATATATATATATATATATATATATATATATTTTATGGATTGCCAATTTTAAAAAGATTTATGTACAGAGTGTACTGAAATTTTGATATAAGTTCAAATTAAACTACAATTAATTACGAGGTTCCTGTGCCAAGCTCGAGCCAGATGTTTTTATCATTAAGGTAATCATCAGTCCTATAATAAGCCTTCTCACAAAGTACTTTCTTTACATACTCTTTGAATTTTCGGTTGGGCATATCAAGAACAGACTCCGGCAACCTATTATAAAATCGTATACAGTTCCCCATAAATGATTTACTGACTTTGCTAAGCCTATGAAACGGCATGACTAATTTATGTTTATTACGTAAATTTCTATCAGTTGTGGCACTAACTTTTTGAAAAAAAGAGGTATTTTTCCTAACATACATTATAAGATCAAAAATGTACTGGGACGCTACTGTAGGTATGTTTACTAACTTTGTTACCAGGGTTCGCCTGCCGTGCACTGGTTCCAGAAGCGCCGAGATTCTAGTCACGATGCAGCTCAACATATCGTTCCCGGATCGTTCTCATAAAGACGTTAAGCTGCTCTTCAAGAGGAACAAGATATGTTGGAAAGGTGAGTTTCACATTTCAATTAGGTCTTTAGAGCTTTGCAGAGCCAATAGTCTCGAAGGCCATGGTCAGCTCTATGGCTTAATAAAGGTATTGAGGTTTAAATAGTGACAAGATGTTGGCCCATTGCCTTAAAGAAGAATCATAAATTTATAAACCTTCCTCTTGATTGCCCTTTCTAATCTGCGCGGGACGTAAAGCATTTGAACACACTCAGAGGATACAACTAGAATTACAAAAAGAAGATAGTTCAGGTTTGGTTAGGACTACATTTTTTGGTTCTCACCAGCAGCGTTGAAACAACTAATGGTTAAAATCCGACAACCTTCATCAATACGCTATAGCTGCCCATATATTATTATATCGTCTAAATAACCAATAATCCGATGATAAATGGGTCACGTAAACACATCCATCGAGATGAATTAACCCACATAATCAGATTGATTGCTCATTGTTACATATCACGGAAAATTTTTGCAACTACATAGAAATTTATTGCTATGATCTTGAGCCTATAATATTTTGATTGTATACTATTGTACAATTTATATCTTTCATTATATAATTGTTCAATTAACTGTACATTGTAAAACTTACATATAATATTTAATATTAAATAAATAATAAATTTTCTTTCTTTCTTTATTTATTTAAACGAAGTAAATTTTTAACTAACATAAAATTCCGAAATTCTAACAGTAAGATAAAAAAAAACTACCTAATTAAGCATTATACTTGCAGGAATGTGTCATAAAATTAATTAACTTAATTCCTGTTTGTTTCCTAAATAAGATAGCCTGGTTATGAAGTTAATCTACCCATTTTTTTATCCTAAACAATAGTTAACGAACCTACCAAATATTATGAACAAACTTTCTTTCACCATAAATCTGTCTATTACTGACGAATGAAAATAAAATGAAAAATTTCCGATTTTAATCAATCAAATCCACCATTTTATACGAGTATCTCTACGTATCTGCTAAAATTCCGTGTCTGTTCATGCATTATGCATGCAAAGTGATCGCTGGGGCATTATTAATGTGTGTCATGAAATATTTGTGTAGGCATTTCTAGAAAATTCGACCGAAATTATGCGTATTTGTGAAATTTACTGCTGAACTGAAACTAAATCCTCATTTTTCGTCTAAGTACTAACATTTTGAGGGGACATAAATAATTTTCATTTTTGGTTTGTTTTGAATGAACTCGCAAACTATTGGTCCGTTTTTGATGTTGTTGGCAAATAGAGAGATAAGAGTAACACAGAAATTTCTACATACATACATATAATCACGTCTATTTCCCTTGCGGGGAAGACAGAGTCAACAGTCTTGAAAACACTGATAGGCCACGTTCACCACGTTCAGCTTAATGTTAGAATTGAGATTCAAATATTGACAGGTTGCCAGCCCATCGCCATATATATATTTATATATATTCCACCAATACCTTCAGATTACCATTATTACGACTATCAAATCAAAAACGCAATAAATTCACTCAAACAACCAATTGGAAATGCGCGGTAGAACTTTCCCACCCACAAATCACACAAACGATGGTACACTAAAAACACATAAAGCAATAAAGACGGGTTATAACACTTTCCTTGGTGCCAGCAATAATAATAACAATAAATCTCTCCAACAAGGTGGGGCTGTTTCAATTCTAGCATTGGTTCGATTATTAGTTCCAAATGGGTGGGGGTAAATGCTTTATTTGATTTAGAAAGACTTATAATTCAACTATCTCATATATTTATGTGATCATACATTCCCAACAAACATTTAGGCGACGATTAGAGCTTATTTTGTTACTTAGTGGGCTACAAAGGCATTACAGTAGCAGCACTTATGACTATTGGCGATAAAGTGGCGTACCAAGTAACGTATATCACTTCTACTTATAATACAGAGTTACAAGCGCGACAATTAGGCGAGCTTAAAGGTTATGGATGTATTATGGCAAATCTTAACACTGTTGTACATGCACAGCATTTTGTGTTATAGCTTTAAGTGAATCTTAGAACTCTAAGATCTAAATAAGAATAAGAATTAGCTACTACCTCCAAAAGTGCTATGCAGGTGATAATAAACTCTTTACAAGAACCTAAAGTTGCACAATAGCGTTAATAAGCGCTACCAGCCTTACAATGGTGTTTATTTAATCTTATATAGAACCAAATGCTTGAAGTTATACAAAACTCTCTTGCATTACCTTAAGTCAAATAGGAGTATAATTTTTCGCTATAACAGATCCTCTAGCGTCTATTGTTACTTTTTTGTGACTAAAGGTAAAGTAATAGCGCTTAAGGTCACTACTGTATTTCTTATATTGACTACTTGTTTTTGACAATGGCGTCGCAACCAAAATAAACAAAAATTGTTGTAAATACGTGGTAAAGTTTTCAGTAAATAGACAACAAACATCGGGCGCTCGAATTATTTGCCAATAAATATGTAACATATTCACAGTGTACTTCCCTTCGCAGCAAAAATATGCTTCCTTTCGCACGATACAATATCACTTTTTTTTGTTTAATATAAAAATCATTAGTCGTAAACTTATAGCCATTGAAAATAAAATTATTTATTATTAGATCACAAAATTAGTTTAATTATCTTGAATAGCGTTCAGACCGTTACAAAACACCTATTTACCTCCCTTTTAGCGCTTGAAAATATAATTAACGCCTTTGTATCTCTACTGTACCGCTTAAGGAGTCAGTTGACGCTTATTTACTCCTCTTGTATCGCTAAGAGATCCTGTTACCGCTATCATAACTTTCTTATAGCACTGATTGTACCTCTTAGCCAATTACCATAACTCTTGTATACCGTCATTATACAACCTTAAGTAATATAAAAATTGTGCCTAATTCGGGGGTAAAGTAGGGTTAGAGCGCGCTCTAACACTAATTTGTTACACCCATAAACCACTTTAGAATCTAGTTAGCGCTTTTATAGACTTATTATAAATCTTACTTTAGCGCCTAATTGTTACTTGGGTTGTCTGATACCATACTTGCTTTTGGGATAGTAACTTGAGGTTGATGACTCATTGAATTTACCTAAAATAACAATACATACATACAGTTACGTGTATATCCCTTGCAGGGTAGACAGAGCCAACAGTCTTGAAATACTGAAAGGCCATATTCAGCTGTTTGGCTGTAAGATAGAATTGAGATACGAATAGAGACAGGTTGCTAGCCCATCGCCTAAATGAAGAATCCCTAGTTTATAAGCATATCCCTTAGACGCCTTTTACGACATCCACGGGAAAAGATGGAGTGATCCTATTCTTTTTTTATATTTGTGCCGGGAACCAAACGGCACACACAAATTTAAAAATTAAATTTATAATCAAGTAAGTCTTTGCAAAAATTTGCGCCAAGAGATTTGAACTCTAGCAAGTTGGTTCCGAGAAGATTTTCCGAAATTCCGACGAGAACAGAAATTAACAGGATGTTTCACGCGAACGCAGCCCCGAGCGTACCATCTCAAGTATTTAAATAAAAATCAAAGAATATTGTGGAACGAATATCTATACCCTATTTCGGATGTCTTATTCATAGTTACGTTTCTGAATCACTCCCCGCTTTGTTAGCTTGGGGATGGATGCAACAGGATGCCCGAGGCGCCCTCTTAATGTGTTTACAAGTATCGATTGTTCCATTGTACTTTTATTTGACTTGGAAATTCTTGTTTCCCTTCGAATAGGAACGCGTTTTATTATTGCCTTTTCAGTGTTTTGAAAGTACAATTCTGTGGTTGTTTATGACTGCGTTTTGTTTTAATGCGATGACAATCGAAAATGTTTTGCTAAGATTTGTTGTGAAAGATTTTTTTTGCTGTATGTTTTGATTTATTATGTAGACTGTTGCATCTATTACCTTCAAGGGATATAGACGTAATTAAATGTGTGTATGTGTTTTACCAGGCCTCACCACCCCTCGCCTTAAAGTAGTTAGTTTATTTAGATAATCTTTCTTTTCTGTAATCATTCAACATTCTATCGAAAAAGCCTTTTTGTTTTTCACTACCATTATTCATGTATAAAAAACGAAAAATCTATTTCCGAGTGAAACGAAATGGTAGCTTTACTAATAGGTATTACGATAGTATTCAGTTTCAATGATTTCAATGATTCAGTTCAAATGAAAAATCTCTATTCGGTATAAACATTTATACAACAACTAGCTGTGCCCGCGACTTCGTCCCCGTAAATAGTTATTTTTTGTATCTTGCCTTGCATTTCCCTCAAGGATGAATAATGTTCCCCGTTTTTTTTTTACAATCTCCATTATTATTTCGCTCCTAATAGTTGCATCCTTCCTCGATAAATGGTCTATTCAACACAAAAAGAATTTTTCAATTCGAACCAGTAGTTCCTGAGATTAGCGCATCCAAACAAACAAACTCTTCAGCTTTATAATATTAGTACCTATAGATAAATAGTACAGTTAACTAATAATACGTCAGCAAACAATTACCACACTTAACATCCAATTTAACTAACATGAAACATAATTCCTTCAATTTCCTTTACCGTTAAATTTACAAAGCACTGGAAACTATTTTAAATTGCCTTTTATTTCCTGCACTCAAATGGGATATAAGGGGGGCATTTAATGAAAGCTTCGGGAGAGCCTTACCTGCCTTATTATATTCCTGTTACAGCCCTCTCTCAATCCCCTTTTGTACGCAAAGTTTTTTTCTATTACCCCTAATATTTCATTTAGCAGGCTTCATCTAATATCATTACATCCAAGGATTTGCTAAACGATTTAAAATTTTGTACGCACAGTTTATTTTTTGGTTAAAGTTTGGCGTAACGATGGAATAAATCTACATATTTTGCTTAGGCATTTTTGTAATTATGAACGGTGGATTATATCTTTTATAAAATATGTTTAAATCTACAACGTCTGTTGATTACAAACTTATAGATCTTTGAAGAGAAATCTCTCATGCCTATCGTTAAGTTACCTAGTTGAACGTGGCCGACCAGGTACTGTCTACCCCGTAAGGGATGAAGACATGGTTGTAACATATGTCGAAGCGAAAAAGTACCTAATTAGTGTAATACACACGCCCTTATCCCAAAATGGTAGGCAGAGACAAAATCATCATACTATCACAATACTCGTACTACAATACGTACTTACTTCTTATTTCGAAGAATGTATTCATTTTATAATATCATCACTATAATCAAAGTTACAATCGCTAGCTATTTGGGATCAGAAAGCGTTTGACCATAAGGTCAGCTTGATAAAGTATCGTTGGTTTAAACAAGCCTCGAACTTGCTTTTATACCAACCAAATCTTCTAAAGTTTAATATTCCCATATTTTTTATTTACTCTTACACTAATTATTTTCTCAACAGGCTTATCATCAGTGGTGACGCACAACGAAACAGCACGTCTCGCTGGTGACGCAACGCACAGTTCAAGTGGCGTCCTTTTTGTCGCCGGTGGATGCGCAGCCGCAGCTTTGGCGTTGCTAGGCGCGGCCGCTGCAGCCGGTACGCTGTATAAAAGAGGCAGTAAAGCAAGGCATCATGATTCAATACAGTAAGTTACTATTAATTTTGCAAAAATTAATAAATTACATTATTAGATTGTTATGATAATAACTTAGTCGAATGAAGAAATAAGACACTAGTTGAAAGAACAAATCAAGACATCACGATTCACGAACACAAGACACACGACGACACGAGCAATTAAAACTGTTGAATAAATTCTTTTTAAAACATAGTCACTTATAAATTGTCATTCATAAAAATTCCTAGATACTACTGGGATGTAAATTAAAGTTAATAGCATACCAACGTTTTATAATGCATCTGCAATAACAATAAACGGAAAAATTACACCCCACGCTACACTTAGCGGCACATAAAAATACACAATTTTCATTACCAGCTCGTTCATAATATAAGGAAACAAAAATAGCTCTTTAAAAAAAATAATTTTCTTGTTTTGTCTTGGAAATAAAAAAAAATTGTCTTGGACATATTTTTTTATAAATATTATGTGATTAATGTGAATACTAACTTAAGTTCATAAATTGATCTATGTGAAACTAAACCCTTTCTTAGGGACCATTTCCTCTGTCTATTTCGTGATAATTGTTTTCTTTCTGTATATGTCGTGTCTATATATGCACGTGTGTAAGCGAACAATCAAAATTCAATGCTTACATATTATTCTTTGAAAGGAAATTGAACAAAATTTGTATGCTTCTAACACATTTTCACACAAAATTATTCCTGCACAATCAATCCATGTTCAACATTTTCACCTTCCCCTTTAGCCCTTTATAAAATTTTCAATAATGGATCAATTTTCACACAATATCGGGTTGAGTTTGACCTAAAATTGTGGTTGGCGTAAGTAACATAATTAAAGCGGTATAAATTGAGTTCTCAAATAAAAAAAAAATGTTTTTATTTCTAAAGTATTAGCGTATTAGGACGGTTAAATTCTGTATAGATAAGTATATCTATACTTATATTATAAAGCTGAAGAGTTTGTCTGTCTGTTTGTTTGAACGCGCTAATCTCAGAAACTACTGGTTTGAAATGAAAAATTCTTTTTGCGTTAAATAGACTATTTATTTAGGAAGGATTTAGGCTATTTAACATCTCGATGCAACTATAAGGAGCAAAGAAATAATGGAAAATGTGAACAAAAAACGGGGAAAATTATTCATCCTTGAGGGCTTCAATGATGCCCATAATAACTATTCCACGCAGACGAAGTCGCGGGCACAGCTAGTCTGGAGATGAAAGGCCCAACTGGACATATTAATAGATCTTAGGAAGAGAACCTCTCTTCCTAAGATCTATTAATATAGTTAATAGATATATTGGTATTGATACAATCAAAATCTGTGAAAGGTGTAGACCACAGAATTATGGTTTATCTGTTATCACTAAGGGGTATGAAAAATATAAGTTAGCCGATTCTCAGACCTACTCAATATGCTCACAAAATTTCATGAGAACCGGTCAAGCCGTTTTGGAGGAGTACGGGAACGAACATAGTGACACGAGGATTTTATATAATAAGATATTCCCTTTTTTCTACTTCATACTCTTTATAGAACACGCAAATACAATAGAGGAAATGTATTATTTTAATAAATAAATCGCTACCGCTTATAATTTGGGTCATTGCATGACTAACAAAGGGGAGTGCCCTTGTCTGGCAAGTTGATGGATGATGCGGCATCGAAGGTTCGATAGACAAGGAGAAATTTATTTTTAATTCCTTTTATTCACATCTTTGACGTCAAAAGAATATTGCCAGAATGCTATCGCTTTCATGAATAACTCTATCAGTTTTTATTACTATACTATAGATATTTATTTTAAGAAAAATCGTGTACTTTATTGGTATATCTTTTATATTCCTAGCGTTTGCGTTAGCGATAAATAAGAATCAACAACATGTCAAAAACGCAACCGTCAGATGTCCACTTACGTACTTCAAATTTCCTTACTCAAAGACCTCCACCACAACTTGTAGGTTTTATTATAAAGTATAAATTTAATTCTTCTTTGTTATGATTTTAACAAGATAAGTAGAACTGGATGGCTTAATGATGGAACAAAAATGTAAGTAGTGATAGGTTGCTAGACTGCGGAGCTATTCTCTTGACATGACTATCTGCATGGGAAAAAAAGCAGCTAAAGTTTGTCACAGTTTTATCTTCGCTACCAGCAGTGTAAATTAACACATTTGCCGCCTGTAGGCCGTTCAAATTTTGCCGCCCCTTGTTATCTCTGTATTTCGATAACCCATACGGAGAAAATAAGGTGGAGGTCAAATGTCAAATTGTAAAAGAACTAAAAAAAATTATTTATATTTAAATAAGTACTTTTTTTTTATTTCTGTAAGAAAAAATCTTTTTTGAGTATCATTGAGTCAAGCTGAACGTGGCCTTTCAGTCTTTTCAAGACTGTTGCCTCTGCCTACCTCGCAAGGAATATAGACGTGATTATACTTATGTATGTATGTAGATCCCCCTCACATCCGCCGCCCTAGGCTTCAGCCTACTCAGCCTGCTGGTCCGCCACAGGCTACCATACCGTCATGGATTTAAAACAAGATAATGATGATGAGTGCCGTGTGGTTCCCGGCACCAATACAAAAAAGAATAGGACCACTCCATTTCTATCTCATGGATGTCGTAAAAGGCGACTAAGCATATCCGCTTACAAACTTGGGATTCTTTTTTAGGCGATGGGCTAGCAACCTGTCACTATTTGAATCTCGATTCTATAATTAAGCCAAATAGCTGAACGTGGTCATTCAGTCTTTTCAAGACTGTTCGGCTCTGTCTACCCCGCAAGGGACATAGACGTGACCATATGTATGTATGTATGTATGATGATGATATTTCTTCCTCAGCACATCGTATACCACAGCGGCATATGGCAGCCATCAGAATGTATTACTGCGTCTCGACACACTCGGCCGGCCCCCCAGTTCCACGGGTTCTTATGCAACTATAGCTAGCCTACATAAATTTCCATTTGGTAAGTATGTTTTTTTCGATATGCAATTGTTTTTCGCAGAAAATGGTACCTACTAAACAATACGAAATACGTATATATTCAAATAGAAAAAGAATTCAAAAAAGGATACACCCTGTATCCTTTTTCAATTAATGTCGTCAACACAATTTATAATTTTATCTAATACCGCTTCGTAAGCGCAGGAGTAGCGGCGAAATAAACTACACGCCGCACGTCAATTTACAAATCATAGAAATTAAATCTACTCGAAAAACGTTAGCAAATTTATATATATTAAATCAAT